>NC_141697.1:197258951-197321451 GCF_964263255.1 Lissotriton vulgaris
AAACAAAGTCGGGCTGCCGCACGGGCTCCTCGAGATGGCGGGTCAATTCACTCGACTGGTCCGCAGATTTCTGTGCAGGCGCTATAGCGTCTGTGGCCGGTCTCGAGCAAAGGTCATCCAGTTTCGCCACCAGGGAGACACATGTGTCGGTAAATTGAGAGCGGAGCGCCCCAATCGCCGCCACTACGGATCTCAGTGAAATGTGCGCCACCCACCCTCTCCATCCCGGGGTCCAGAGGACGGAGGGAACACAATCTCTAGCCCACATCGCCGGGCTACGGGTACACATTTGGCGATAGTCACAACACGGGCGCCCCAAACTAGCAAACTCAGCACACACACCGGCCGCGGGTGCAGCCCGTCAGCCCCCGGGGCGGGAAACGAAGGTCAGGCACACAACCCTCAGTCACGGTGCAGGAGGATCACAACGCAGCACAGTGTCTCATCTCCGGCATCATCCATCAACGAGGACAAGGGACTCAAAGGTGGAAAGAATATTCAGGCCTGGAAGACCGGCCACAATCGCGGTCCCACAGCCGATGTTGATCAGGTCCCTCTCGGGTATTTCAAAAATCGAGGTCCCGGCGGCAGCCCGGGAATAGGCCAAAAATGGAACACAACATAACTTTGTCGCTGAAGTGGACAGAAAATCCGGGAAAGCACCGTTGGCATCAGTCAACCTTGATACATCCAGGCCCAGGGCGTGGGTAGAGGATAGACAACAGGATTGACGGGCCGCCGGCGGAGCCGGGAGCTTATGCGGCCATCTTGGTTCACGGCGCAGCTCCTCCCCCGACTATTTCATTCTTAATAAGGAGTTTTGGACCTATCTGTTGGACATGAAGGTTTTCTCTTGCACGGAAAGTAACCACAATCCTTTGCTTCTTTCCCTGCGGGATCGGCATCAAAACCATGGAGAAGTTCTGATACCACGTGTTGATTTTGCAGAAACTTTTTCTACAAATACACACGACATCTCAAATGGTCTAATGTCGTAAATAAGTCAGAGCAATTGAACTAAGTGAGTACACTGTTAGCCATAGCCACTCTCCAGGCAGATGCTGCGCATGATGTTTCCATCTCTAGAGCCGTACAGGTTCATGAGCAATTTTTTAATGATCTTAAAAGTTTTGTTATTGCCAAACCCCAAAAATTGGCTATATCCTCATGTCAGAAGTCCACTGTCTGGTATAGGTCTTCTTGCTGCATCGCTTATAAATCGTTAGCGGCTGCCATCAGGAGAAAAGATGGTGGCTTAATTAGAGAGAAAAGATCGACCTACAAGGCAGCTCAATCTCAGGCCAAAAGGGACTGGGATGAAGCTCACTGGGCTGACCTGCTTAAAGCCTGTATCGGGAGAGACATGACTGCATTCTGGCATTTGGTGAAGTAGGGAAGTGGGGACCATAGTAAAATCCCAATGAATTATGTGGCGCCTGAACAGTGGGTTTTCCACTATAAAGGCCAGTTTGCACGTGGTTCTTAGCCCAAGATAATTTTGTAATGCCGTCTTTTATTCTTGCTATAAATATAACCAAAAAAGAAGTGGAAAATGCCCTCCTCCTGGTTCCGAAAGGTAGGGCTCCCGGGTTAGACTGTATCCCCACGGATCTGTTTGGGCACTGTACATTCAACTGCTATTGAATGCCATTGCCAATGGAGTATCATTGCCCAGCTCTTGGGCAGGAGCAGTAATTCTTAGGAATGAATGGGACACTCATTAATTGCGATTCTCAATTTGCTAATCGTAAATAAGGAATGTTAGAGATTCGCAAAACAATTGAGAATTATTACCTGCATTCCATTTTGCTATAACCAAATAGCGATTCCTTAAAAATCGCTATTTGAGAATCGCAAAATGGAAATTAACTACATATGCCCCTAAATTAGTTATGTTTGTAGTTCACCCGGACAGGGCTGTTGCTTGAATAAAGGCCCCCTTAGTGGTGACTTCTATGCAAAAAAAAGGGACTTTTAAGGCTTGGTAGGGAGATTAAAGGCAATATGGCAGTTTAACACTGCATTTAGGCTGCAACGGTAGGCCTAGGACATGTTTTAAAGTGCTACTTAAGTGGGTGGCACAACAAATTTAGCTTACAATTCTGGCTAAATGTTATACAAATGTTATACAACTCTACAAGGGACTTATATTAAATAAATATGGCAATTGGGTATAAGCCAGTTTAATTATGTTTTATGGGAGTAAGCACAAGCACTTTAGCTGGGGTTAGGAGTGGTAAGGTGCACATAGTCCTAAGGCCAACAAAAACGGATTCAGCAAAAAAGATAGAGGGTAAAGGTAAAAGGTTTGGCGGTGACCCTGCACTATAATTTGCAATAACTTTAATGCTGACCATCAAATATATGTTACCTTACATTGTAATGAAGTTTTAAATGTAATTGTTTTCACATCTTACAGTAGAAAAAGAGTAAAATGAATGACAGAAAAATGGTTTCTTTTAATCGCTATTGTCTCGCGTCCACCGAAAATGAAACTCACAGCAGCTGTTTATATCTACATTTTAGGTTTCAGACGTTAAAAGAAATTCCAAACAGTATTATGTAGATTCTGTAACAGTCGTACACACCCAAGGCAAACTGAAACACTTTTAAAATGTAAGACTGTGGTGAATTGTGAAAGGAAAGCGATGCTGAAAGCTGTGGCCTCGTATATCTCCCCTAGCGGATGCTGCAATCTCTTATCTTTTAAAGTGCTCTGGGGTACAAATTTGTATGAAATGTGCTACAACAAACAGTATTGATGTACATCCTTCCCTCGTGGCAACGTACACTATATTCGTTCTAAAACTAAAGGCATTTTTGAGAAAACCCAATGGATTTAGAGAAATATTCACTTTCTCTGTCCACTCCTGGACAAGAGATATTAATGCCGATGCAAAGGAAGCATGCCATAACTGTTAGTGGCCTTAGAGGCAAGTGTGCATTCAGACTTTGATTCAGACCAAATCAAATATGGGTTTATTAAGACAAATATGTTTGATAATGAAGATCCAATAACATAGATACGTTAAAAACAATTTCAAATGGGTAAATACATCACAGGATATCACTCCAATCAATTCAATAAGGTCTCACTGATACAATTCATAGAATGACCTAGAGATATTGATTAATATAAAAATGGCATATTATTAACAATTCCACCCCCAACTTCTGTGTCAGGGTGCTGTATTTAAAAAAAATGCAGTTTAAAACAGGTGGGTTTAAGAATCTTTTTGCGTATATCCATGAATACAAAACAATGCATTAAGATATGTAACAAACTACATTTAGAATGCTTTGAGGGATATTTTATATGATTTCCTAGTATGTTTTTATTCACCTCTGGGAGTTAGAAAATAGGGATGCAGCCTATTCTACATTATAAAATTCTTAAACATATTTGATAACTTAGGGGCACTTACAACGAAGTGCCATAGCGCAGCACCGAAGCCCCTTGGCTGTACCATGCTGCAGCATTTTCAGAGCACAGGAATGTGACATATTTTCAATGATATGTCGCATTCCTGTGTTCTCTCCTGCGATGGAGCACAAACTGCAGCCATGCGCCAGCGCCGGCACCCTTGCCCCATGGTGCAAGGATTCCTGCGTCGTGGGGAGAATGTTTTTGTGCAGGAAGGGGCACAGTCCTGCACAAAAACAATCACTACAGTCATTTTCTTCACTCAATGCATGCTGTAGAATGCAGCACATATTGAAAGAGGAAAAAAACGAGGAGAAATGAAAACATTTCATCTTGTTGCACCTCCCTACGCCTCCCCTGGGGAGGGTAGCATTCAGACGCATGTCCAGATTTACGATTCCTCGTAAATCTGGAAATGTGCCTGGTTCCATGGGTGTTGCATGGGTACACCCTTGGAACGTGCTGCGTGTAAAGGGGACATACTTACAAGGACAGGAAAAGCCTCACAGGGTGGCTTTTCCTGTCCTTGTAAATATAGAGCAGGAAAATACACCACCAGTACGTCACAAAAAGTGACGACTGGTGGCACAGGGGGCTTGTAATTCTGCCCCTATCAATTTAATTTAAGTATGGAAATATAGCTTCCCAAAGATCCTAATTTTAGGTCAATTGAGAGTGAGAAAAATGTCTCGATTATACCAGATGTAAAACACAAGTTATTCTGCCCAAGGCTACCCGGCTACCACAAGTTCCATTAAGCACCGCCATCACCACCAATAACAAACAGTTGCATTTTTGCCTCTGTCAAGCCTCCATTGTGCTACCCTATTTCGAACTTTGCCCCACCCATTGAATTGACCAACTTCCCTACGCCTTGAGTTTTGGGTAAATCAAAATGGGCTTACTTGGACAACAGCAGACAAGCAGGCAAGCAGGCATCACAAGTAGAAGATACTGGTGGATGGGCAAATTGATACATCAAAACATGTCCTCCTCATCAAGCTACAGGGTTGAGCATTGGTGCACTTGGGAGGCACGGGCATGAACATGTCCAGCTGAAATTGGCCTCCTCAAACGTCAAGCTTTTAGATTCTGATTATAAAATATACAAGTCTGAGTACTCTCCATATCTGTGAGTGGAGCCGGTGGAATAGTCAGAGCTCACTTGTCCCTAAGGCAAGGAAGGAAATGGCCACCCTGGTCCCTGTTCGAGCTGTGAAATAACAGCAATAATCAGGGTTCAGTGGGCCCTTCATTCTTCTGGGCCCAGTTGCACTGTGTCTCGTGCACCAACAGAAGCTATGCCCGAGTTGAGCTGATAAATCCGTGAACTCTGCTGATTGTGCTGGTGGCAGATAATGGTGCTATTTTGTGCTACGTTTTTTGGGCCTGACCAGGGTCGTCAGCTTTGTATATCCCACAACACACCAGAGTGAATTTATTTGCAGGTTGTGAAAAAAAGCTTGGGGTGGCAACATTGGGCCTTACCATGCTAAGCTGCTGTCGCTCAGTGCAGAGCCCAATGTTTTTTTATTTGCTTTTATTGTATAAAGGGCATTCATTTTACACAATATTTCTCCAAATTAGAACATTATTTTGGACAGCAGAGCTCAACAGAAAGAGACTAACTCTCACTGTTTCTGATATGTCTGCAATTCAAGTTTTAACTGGGAGAAATATTGAGTTCAATTAATTTACTTTACATTATGAAGGCACATGACAAGCTCTCTACTCTTTGCTGAGCCACCAAAGCCCATCATGATACAGCTCGGGGTGAGAATCCCAGGTCAAGGCTCAGAGACCGACACAAGTTTGTATACTGTGGTATCCCTTACTTCTCAGTCTCCAGCTGGTAGTGATTATGCTTTTAAGTGGACAAAATAGCATTGTTTATTTATTTTAGCATGGCTGTGCTAATGCTACCAGGGGCCATGATGCAGTTTTCTGCGTTGCCCCTTAAAAAAAATTGCACTCTTTCCTTGTATGTGCCGAAGCGGATGTAAGTACTTCATGTGTGGGCATCTAGGGCTAGATGTAGGTAAATCTTTTTTACCTATTCTAAAATACGGAATTTTACCGATTCAGTATTTTAGAATTGGTAAATTAGATGGAGGTAATAATTCTATATTTTTAACCGAATCTGTAAGATTCAGTAATTACCGAATCGGTATTTACCGATTCGGTTTTTGCCATTGATTACTATGGGCCTGGAGGCCAATAGGATTGAATGTCAATTACCGAAACGGTAATTATCGATTCGGTAAATACCGAAATATTCAAGGGTGGCAGGGTGTCACTTTGACATCCTGTTGCACCCTGATTAGTGCTTGTGTGCCATGTGGCACACATACATACCCTTAGGGCATGTATGTGTGCTACATGGCACAGGTGTAAATGCACATATTTGCATTTACATAGGAATTTGTTATTTACCACCAACTAATAGTTTGTGGTAAATAATGAATTCTTAAAGCCCTGTAGCACTGTTTACAGTGCTACCTACATCTCAAAACACAGATTCGGTAAATTTACCGAATCAGTAAATTTACTGAATCGGTAATTTTACCGATTCGATAAAATTACCGATTCATTAAAATAACCGATTCGGTAAATTTACCGAATCTGTGTTTTTTAGTGCCCTACATCTCAGTATCCAAATTCCAGTCGGTAGCAGCCGAAAAGCTGTATTTTTGGCCGTTTACCGACCGGTATTTGGATACCTACATCTGGCCCCTAGTTTCTTCTGTGCCTCTGCTACCCACACAAAAGCACCTTATTTATTATGTATTATATAGTTAGCCACACTGCTTTTCGTGATCAGCTCAAAGCATTGACATCATGCAAAACTCATGAATTGTACGGGCTGTGCATCGGTGTGAGCCAAGAGACAGTCAAAGCTGGGGGCCTGTTGACAGGTGAAGCAGGCGAAGCAGGCGAGGGAGTCTTATTGATGGGAAGGGAGAATAAATATTAACCTTAAACAGCAACTGGAGTGCATAGTTTATCCACTACAATTTGGCGATGAGTGATACAAGGCTGAAACTGACAAAAGACAAGTATAGATTTCTGCTGAAAGAAATAGGGGTCATATTATCAAGAAAGGGCGATACATTATCACCACTTTTTTTGGCAGGAAACTGCCGCTAAAACGGCGATAATGGGCTTGATAATATGCCCTTGTGAATTCCAATAGAAGCCCAGGTTCTGATGTTAACCTGAGCCTCTATGGGAATTCACAAGGGCATATTATCAAGCCCATTATCGCCGCTTTAGCGGCAGTTTCCTGCCTATAAAAGCGGCGATAATGTATTGCCCTTTCTTGATTATATGGCCCCCGATTATTTGAGTAACATCATCTCAGATCGAGGAGTTGAACCTAAAGAGGATTTGCTGAAGTCTATTAGATTAGCTCCAACTCCCACTTTGTGTCAATGTCTGGATGCAGTGTGTAAGCCACTAGAACTGGCCAAGTGTCTCACTTTATCTGTTGTTAGTGGGAGCGCACCTTTAAACAAGTTTATGTGTTCCTGGTAGGTGAGCGGAACTTCAATTTCCTCGTATGGACAATATTTCTCTGGTATTTCATCTTCAGTGTATGAATGAAATGTATTTGTGCGTGCATCTGCTGGCTGCAATTTGACCCATGAATAGAATACCTCTGCCCTGAATGACTCGTGTGCCTCAATCACAAAGATTACTGTCCTGCCTCTTGTTGTGACTCCAAATTCTGCTAATTTTAAAGTGAGTGAATTTCTGTCATTTTCTGAAATGTTTAAAGCACCTTCCAGTTCTCCTTCCCCTGCTGCAATTGCACATAATGCTGGTACAGCATTTCCTTTTTCAGTCATAGTTGAAAGAGTTTCAAGGAAACTGAGATAACGTTTTATGCGCAATAGGGAACTATTTATCTTTCAAGCTTGAATAAACCTACAGCCAATACATAGGATATGCCTACTTAGCTGCAGCAGATTTGTTTCCTTCCCATTCCAGACGTCTCTGGGTAAATGTGAGTAGGGGTCTCTGAGAAAGCATGACTGAACTACTCAGATTTGATCATTAAATAAGAACCAAACCAACACTGGCAGCACCATGTCATTTAGTTCCTATAAATCTATATAGAATCTGCACGTTTAGACAACATAAACTGTGGGATTGGTGTCTAGGCTGATTCCAGACACCCCCATCGGGAATGTTTGCCGGTATACAAGCTAGCTCACAGTGCCACTGTAAACTACTCTTAGTTCCTGGCAACAGATATAAATGATCATAAGCACCAACTGAGTAAATGGATGGTAGATTTCTACCATAGTACTAAAACAATGAATACATGCAAGCATATAAATACAAGACAGTAATAATGTGTACTCCAATGATGCGATCCTACTATGCAACCCTAATTAGATGTACCTAAGTGTACCGAGCATGTATGTAGGTGTATAGCCAATTATCGTTCGAGGATGAGGCCAACCCCATTACCTGTTGTGAGAGAATGAAGGACCCCATCTTGGACTCAAGATGGACACCCCGCGAGGGATGTCAGACAACTGCGTCCTGGAGTGTCTGCATGCAGGAATCTCAGCTTCTTGCATCAGTGTATCAGCATGGAAGTCTTTCTCCTCTGCCTTCCCCAACAAAGATATGTTGTATACATACCCAAAAGGTACCCACAGGTACGACCTTGCTGTGTCATGCCGGCCAAGGATGATGGAAGGGATGACCCTTATCCATAGTTATTATGCAGGAGATGGTAATTCTGCTGTGATTCTGAGAATCCTCATGCATAATTATTAAGGCTAGTTTTATGGGAAAGCCACACAATATTTTATGCAACACATAACTATGTAAAAGGTCAATATCAAAAAGACGTTATGCAGTGCAATGGCAGGGAAAATTTAGGTGAAAGGTTAGGTGACTACCCAGGCCTATATAGTGGTAAATTGCAAAACATAACACTAAGACAAACATAAAACTAAGACCATTTAAAAAAATGCAATTCTCCCTGATAGACCTTTAGATTTGTTTCTGCTAAATGATGTCTCTGGGGTCTCAGCACCAGCAATAAACAACAAACTTTCAAGGAGGGCCCAAGGGGTGTAGGATTACCGACCTACTTGTGTCCTGTCCCCCAAACTCAATATACTAACAACAATAGGACAAAAGAGATCAAATATCATGTGGTTAAGACAGAAACAGAACAAATGGCACAGGCTGTGTTGGAAAAACGTGTCACCACAGTGTACAGAAAACCCATCAGCCCACCCAATGGCGGAGCATCATCATCTGGGATTTTTAAGAAAGAAAAACTGGTATCTCAACCTGGAGTCTCACTGGGTGTTATAGTGAGACATCCAAGGAAGGATCGACCAGTGACGTAAAACAACCACAAAAAAATGAGATGTGGAGGTGCTGACAAAATTCTTAGTGAATTGCAGTGTTGAAAGTGATGTGAAGATAGCGTGAAAAATAATAAAATTGATACCAAAATAGAACCAATTTATTAAAGGATTATCATAATGTCAAGATTAAAATAGTGTTGAGATAGTCTAAATAGATAGTGACTATCTGATGATGTATAATAACTCGGTCGACATGTTTCATCCAATCAAGGTCGATAGTTAGCCCACTGGCTTTCTTCAGGACCAATAAAGGAACACTACTGCAAATGTGCACATGAAAATCAGTGGATAAATAATCAGAGAGATCCTACCATTTTGTGGATTCCCAGTATCTGGAAGCGGAGTCTCTGAAAAAAATGTGTTTCCTGCAAAAGGATGTATATACAAACAGACACTTAAACACAAACACAGACACTGAGCCATCTGACATAACATATACAGAACCATATCGATCAAATGCTGTAGCTAATATGTACCATCAGATTACGTAATTGATATCCATCTGGTATGTCAATTATAACTCACCCAGTTAATCTTGGGACCGACCTCACCTCTACTGGCGCTCGCTCAGGCAATGAGGCCCCGCTCTATTGATGTACAAAAAAGAAGAAAATAGCAAGAAATGATTTTTTATCCTGCCATTTTGTTTTTTCATCCTAAAAAACCTTGGTGACTGCTTAAGACCCGGATGGACACTTTCTAAGGGGCCAACGATCTTAAATTAGTACTGAGGATAACTATTGTGCTAGATAGCCTAGATCATGTTGGCTAGCGGGGAACAAATACATGTCCCGACATGACCAAGTTGTAAAGCGAAAAGCTCTAATTGTTCACAGTGTTGGTGTCCTTTAGATATTTCCCCGCTAATGCCAGTAAGGACTGATGGAAAAAGGACACCAAACTGGCCCAGGAAAAAGAGGATAAAGTGTCCTAAGGAGCGCAGCATATCCTTGCAGCGATGCCGCTATATCCTAATTTCTTCCATGGGCAACAAGTAATTTGCTGGCAACTCGCTATCGACATCAGCTCGTCCTGCGGCTTTCCTAGTAGCTGGAGGCTGTACCTGTCCGTTGGTACCTCAAGCTTAGTCCTAAGCTGAGGGAGAGGTACCGGACAAGACAGGGACGGTGCTTTTTATAGCAATTTCATTTCCGGTTCCGCTCGTGGTTATGCGGACTGTGGTAAAAGCTGCCATGCAGGCAGGCAATGTGCTAAAACGCACTTTGATACGCCCATAGTAAATAGTAATGGTGCCGAGTATGGATCTATGTTGGCGGACTTGATGGGAAACTGCATTGCCGGGCGTACCGGAAATGCTTCATCGCATCCGGTTGCGGTGTCAACAGATGCGCAGCCAATGCCTAAGAGGGAAAGTGCAGACAATGTCTTTATATGAATTTAAAACAAATGTCATAGTGGCGCGGAACCATTGTTGTAATCGGTTCCCACACTAAACAAGACAGTTATGTATATTCACACGTGATACCCGCTGTCTTTTTGGTTCATGGGAAGAATCATAACCCGTCAGCCTGCATTTGAACAAGTTAGCAATTTGGCACAACAATGTGTGGAAAATGATTTGTAAAAGCAAAACCCGATTAGTTTAGTGAGTAACTCGCTACGCACAGGTTAAATGTTCAAGCCTTGCAGGATCGATGTCAGTGCCTTGCTTAAAAACAGCAATGGGAAACCTTTTTAACCACTAGACCTATGCTGGTATTTGGTCAAGGGATGAAATGGGAAGTAATGCACACTTTGGCCAGTATGTAATGTGCCTACAAAATTGAGTTTAATAATAATTAACCAAATGGAAAACTGCTTATTAACCCATGTGGTGCTCAAGCTGTCATTGTCTAAGACTACAAAACTGATGCGCGCATAGGCCAGTTTGTGAGGTGCCCTCAGTATTGATTGGTTAAGATATGCAGAGGGTGTCGATGTAACACTATGAGGTATGTAAAAGGTGTCCAAATAACACTATGATCAAAAAACTAGATGTTTAGCATCAACAAAGGTGTAGAGAGGGCACAGGTCAATGGATTAAATAAAATTAAATGGTGACCCAAGGAATATCATCGTTCAGACCTTCTGTGTCGCTTTTAATTTTGAAGATCCATTGTTCTCTTACAAACAAAAAGCGTGAGGAATCACTGATGTGATGGGGGATGAATGGTTGCTCTAATACAACCCATCTCATTTCTTCTGCTTTGTGTTTCTTAGTCAAGCAGTGACTCGTGAGGCGGGTTGCTTGTTTATTACATCTTATTGTGCTTTTGTGCTCATTTATCCGGAGTTTTACTTTTCTGGTAGTCATCCCTACATTTCTCAGGGAACATGAACAGGTTATCATGTAGATGACGTTTTCACTGTTGCAGTTAGTGTGTTTTCTAAGAATCCATGGTCTACCAGTACCAATGTCGACCGTCAGTGTTTTTTGTGTTTGTGGGCAGGCTGTACAGGAGCCACAACGATAGTGGCCCTGCACCGAAGGGAGATTCCATAGGGTGTTGGTTGGTTCTTGTCCGCCCAGTTTAGGTCTAGCGTGTATAAGCCCATCTCGTAAGCTCTTTCCTCTTTTAAAAGCAAAAAGTGGAAGAGGTAAAGATCTTCCCGCTGTATTCAAGATACGCCAATTTTTGCGAACAGACTTCTGTACTTCGGTGGATAAGGTTCTAATGGTAGTTACGAAAGTTAATCTCTCCAATGGAGGTTTTTTTACCTGGAGGTCTAGGAGTGCTTCTCGATGGTTATTAGCAGCTTTTTTGCGTGCTTTCTTCACCAGATGGTTAGGATATCATCGTTGTTTCAGTTTTGTGGTTAAATCTTTGGACTGAATTTCGAAATCAGTCTTCTCTGAACAATTGCGTCGGACCCGCAAAAATTGCCCAAACAGCAGATTCTCCCGGAGGGACCCAGGATGATGACTGCTAAATGAAAGCAGAGAATTTCTCGACATGGGTTTTCTGTATAGTTTGGTTTCAACTCTGTCCTCTTTAGGAAAGATCAATAGGTCCAGATAAGCAAGTTCTGACTTGCTGTATTCCACAGTAAATTTCAAAAACAGTTTTTGAGTGTTTTACCAAGTCTGGAAGTTCAAAATGGAGACCGAATCCCCACGCCAGATGACCAAGATATATGGAAAAATGGGTTGCTGTGGTCGAGGACACATCTGGTTTCAAAAAGATGGACATATAAATTGGCCTTTGGGGATGCAGTGCGCGCAACAAAATTTGTTTTCTTTATTTATATGTTTACTTACCTGTTAAAGTCTGTAATCCATACATTACAACCCCCACCCTGCTCCTCCCCCTCCCTACGTCACCGCCATGCAGTTACACCTACTGTCGGCCGGGGCTGCGCCTGTGCATAACTTTGTTGGGACAAACTGTTGAGGAAATATATGATAAATACTGGCTGAATGCTGCAATTATTCACTACTTAATAGATGAATTGGACCCACTATTTCAGCGCCAGACACTTAGGACCCAGGCCATTCCCAACTCATGTCCAGGTGCTATGTCGCCTGCACCTGCTTGCATCAGGTAGTTTCCAGGATGTAGTGGCAGAAGCTGGAGGGGTATCACAGAGCTCCCTTTCGCGGTTCTTCAAATCCTTCCTGGCCGCCATGATGACTTTGATCACTAACCACATCACCTTCCCCACAACCCAACAGGAATTGACCCAAACTTAACAGGACTTCTGCCAAGATGTCTAGTTTCCACAAGTGATCGGATGCATAGATTGCACCCACGTAGCCATATGTCCCCCAGCCGTAAATGAGTATATCTTCCGCAACCGGAAAGCATATCACTCTATAAATGTCCAAGCAGTGTGCAATGCAGAAAACATCATTACCGACCTTGTAGTACAATACCCCGGGAGCACCCACGATTCCTACATCTTTCGCCATAGTGGCATGCACACACCTCTGCTCAGGGGCGATTTTGGAGAAGGACACCTGCTAGGTAAATTTAATACAATACTCAACACTTAAGTATGAAATGGCAATGCATACCTGACACTAACACTTTGCTTGAAATCCTGTAGGTGGCAATGCATACATGGTGAGGCATTTCATCATGAATCCATACTTGAACCCAGCCAGCCCACAACAACAGAGGTACAACGCAGCCCACATCAGGACACGTAATGTCATCGAACGGACATTTGGATTGCCCAAGAGACACTTCTGCATCCTGCATAAAACTGGAGGATCAATGCTGTACCAGCCAGAAACATGCTGTAGGATAGTGGCGGCATGTGCTACGTTGCACAATATAGCAACAAGGAGAGGTATCCCCATTGAGGAATCCGACACTGAGGACAACCAGCCCCCAGCACACCCACCCCAGGCCCATTTGGCGAGTTCAGCGGAGGGGCAAAGAAAACGTACAGACATCACCCAGCATTATTTCTAAGGTATGTAATGATGACACACAACACTTAATTGCAGAAAAAGAAAAGTATTTATTAGCACGTGAAGCGGTAGGGGTGTCTATTTAAACATAGCTGGTGGTCATTAGCACATTAACTGCATGCACTAAAGGACAAATGAGACACACAAAGGACTTGAAATACAGTCACAAAGAATGTCTTGGACATGGTTACGTCACCATGATGAATTCCACCCTTCGGATTATGTTTAGCGTTTCCTCCCTCTCACACCCAAATGTCTTTCACCTGCATCTGCATCTATATTCTCGGATGCAGCGGGAGGTGTTTGTCTACGGGTACTGCACCTCCTGCCAGTGGTGACTTGCGCAGTGATGCTGCTTAGACTGGATGTGCACTAACCTCTTCCCCTGTAACATTGCCGTGCTCACCAGTACTGGACTGCATCAGTTGAACGGCAGTGGTCATTTGGCTGAGTGCTCTAGACACATCCCCACAACAATGGCCCATATCTATCTGCATTTTCACCGACCGATGTGACAGCTGTGCATTGCTGTTGCAAATCTTGTTGTTAGACCATGCAGGTCACAAACTGGTGATGCCTTCTCCTCAGTGTGGTGTGTCCCTCCTGCATCACACGAGCCACTTCCTGAAGTGTGTTGTTTGATAGTCTGTTTGCTTCCACAAGTGCTGTAGTTAGTTCCCTCACACTCTCGGCCATGACTGAAATGTTTTTGTTCACTTTTGTCATCTGCAGGTTGATGGCTCCCATATGCCTCGCTTGCAGGCGATGTACCCGCAACATCTGTGACTCCACGCCACCCCACACATTGGGAGTTCCTGCCCCCTGTGCCCCGATATGGGTCCTTGGCCTGTGTCTTATTCCCAGCCGGACATGTGCCTGAGGTATAGTTGTGTGGCTCATACTGGACGGCTTTCTCATGAGCAGTTTCAGGTCCCTGTTCTGTCTCCATTGGCTGCAGTGGTGTAACTGTGGCCCTGCGTATTGCTGGTGCCTTGGTTTTGGGTGGTGGTGTCACAGGTTTCGACACAGCAGCCTCTTCAATGACCTGTGTCTACTTCTGCTGCATCTGTGATGTGAAACAGTGCAATATTTTTTTGTGTTGGTGCTAATGTTGTGCAACATTACATTTTTTTACATGTAAGCTCTCACTGTCTCCCATCAATGACTGTACTGCATTTTGGGAGCATTTAGGCTTACAATGATGTATTGTGACTGGCAATTTGGTTCTACAGCCTACAGGTCCCATAATGCATTTGTGTCCCTATGTAAAATGTGGACTGGACTATTTTTACTGTGATTTTGCTGGTTGATTACAGATTGGGCACGATCAGTATGTATATTGATATGTTGATTATCATGCATCTTACCTTGTGTGCTACTGGCCGCCCCAGATGTATCCAGTTGCGTTACTCCCACCACTGCTTCAGGCTGGATAGTGCCCTCAACCAGGTCCTCCAGGGCTGTGTTGTCTGGGACTGTTGAGCTTCCTCCTCCGGTCACCTTCGCCTCCTTCAGCCTTTGCGCTATCCGCTCCTTGGCACGGCTACGCAGGTCATACCATCGTTTCTTAGAATCATCTATGCTGCGGTGGTTCACCCCCACAGCATTCAGTTTGTTTTTGATCCTGTTCCATATCCTTCTTTTTTTCTGCTTCAGGTACTTTAAGTGAGAACTTCCAAAATAGCTTGTCATGGCTGTTTGTCACCTCCTCGAGGAGGTTCTCAAGTTCCCTCTCATTGAACTTAATTTTTCTCTTCCTGGCCACTGCACCCTCTTCTGTTGCTGTTTGTGACATTTTGGCTGTCTCCACCTGTCGGTACAAAAGGGGGTGCTGATGGACGGAACATCTGAACCAATCAAACACTCACACCCAGTCAAGAGATCTGGGTTTAATCCATCACCGTTCTTTAGCCCACTCTGCCACCCCAGTTCAGACATGGCCATTTTGTTGAAAAGATGAAACTCTGAGACAGGAGAAGGTAAGAACTGTCTTTATTCTGTCACCCAACTCTCCAGACTGCCTGGAGGATCTCAACATTCTGAAGCAGACTCCAGTGGAACACCAACAGGTAGGGGTCCAGAGGGGGGGAGAAAATACCATTATAAAATAGATAACAGCATAAGCAGATTGTAACACATCTCCCTTCGTTAATAATAGGAAACAGTGGAGGAGGGAGGGGGAAGGATAGCACAGGGAGAGTGGAAAATAAGAGGGAAGGTCAGGTGATAATACATGCGAAACAGAGAGAAAAATATGGCAAAGATGCAGTAAAAGATCCCCCTTGATGTACACCTGCAACAGGAGGGGCGGGTGGGAGCGGGAGAGTCCCTATAACCTGTGGGAAAAGAAAGGCATAAGGATTGTACTAGCATTTACAAGAATAACAATATGTCATGTCGCAGGCCAAAGTAACACATGCACCATTGTAACAAAAGAAAAAGACCTAAAGGCACAGGAAGAAATGTATAGTGCATAAACTCCTAGGCATACAGCTAGAGAAACCTTGAGGGGTAAAAAGCAGAAGCTCACCCTGCCATCCCTTTAGAACACGAACTTGGGAGTCTGTTCATCTTCACTGTGTACCACCTTTACCTGATTCATCTCCTTTTCTTTGCACACTCTTGGAATATGGCCCTTTTTGTTGCACTTAATGCAAGTGGAATTATGTGTGGTGCAATTTACACTGTTGGCCAGGTGATTGCTGCTCCCACATCTGAAACATTTCAACACTTCCATAATACTGATTGGTTTCTCACTTTTAATATCTTTAGACCTGATTGTGAGAACTTCCACATCTCTATTATCCTCAGGAATATAACCTTTTATTTTGTTCACACCACTGACAGGTTCTTTCGGTTGATTCATTTCCAGAATACACTTCGCCGTGTGTTTGATAGATTGAGCCATAATAATGGCTTCCCTCAAAGAGGGATTTTTAGCAAGTGACTTCTCTTTTATTCGAGGGTTGTGTGTACACCTCACCAGCTGATCCCTGATAAGGGAGTCATTCAATTCTCCAAATCCGCATAACTGAGTAAGACGCCGGAGGGCGGCTATATAATTTGTGATAGACTCATGCTTACCCGGAACTCTCGAAAAAAACTTATGCCGCTCTAGGACCATATTAACTTTGTCCCCAAAGTGGGGTTCTAGTTTCAACATGGTAATTTTAAATACATCTAAGTCTATCTCATCATCCTCCAATACTGGATCAGGAAGGGTGTCATAATTTTTCCT
This sequence comes from Lissotriton vulgaris, assembly GCF_964263255.1. Taxonomy (NCBI): domain Eukaryota; kingdom Metazoa; phylum Chordata; class Amphibia; order Caudata; family Salamandridae; genus Lissotriton; species Lissotriton vulgaris. Next base: position 197,275,427 of record NC_141697.1, read on the forward strand.
TCCCTGAACTCCTAGGTTATAGAGTAACACATGTTGCCTAAGACAGCCGAAAATTTCTCCCACCCAATGGCCATGAGGTATGAATCAAATAAATTGATCCAGTCTTTCCAGTGGATATCTGGATCCCCGATTTCGTTTAAAAAAGTGGGAGGTGGGTTCATGGATTATGCCGCCATGAGAAAACAGTGATTTACTACCAATTACAGTAGAGGCAGGAGGCCGAGAAATATAGAATTTAACTTTAGCTATTGAAACTCACAAAAGGTAATTTCCCCAAATAAGCCTTACATTCAATGCTGTACAATGTGTCCACAATGCACGAAAAGACTGAAAACTGGTACTTTTAAAGTTCGAAATCGCTCTGGAAATGTACAAGGGAACAACTGGACTGTAAACAGAGTACAGGGTACTTACAATCATCGAATGATAGAACTAACACACTCTACTGACACTGCAGAATGTACCTAGTGTACCAAATTGTCACGCTTACCCACTGTAAATATACTTAGTCACTAATGCACAATATCATGTAATACTGAGTTTGTAAATACCACAGGACAAAACATTCCCTACTCCGAAAAGTAAAGATACAAGCATAAATACCTGTTGGGAACTGATTACAGACACTATAATGTACCTAATAAATACCGTAACATACAGAGGCACACAGTGTACACCGAGGAAGCATACCTGATCTCTGATTTCAAATGAGGGTAAGACGGGGATACCTACATAAGAGTTAAAGATGGCACAATTGACTGTTAAAAGCTATAACTTAGAATATTGACGCAGTGCAGAGTAAACCCTGCAAACATTAACTACACCTTGAACACTGTTTTCTGAATATGCTCATTAATAACAACAATACGTCTAGGAGGCGGGGAGTAAGTACATTTTGTCCAGAAGGCAGTCATGAGGGAAGAGAGAGAAACAGTACAGAGTAAACCATGAAAGAAATTGTGGACCTCCTATGTATATTTCCAAAAGACTATTGAAAAGGGAGTGGGGTGGAAAATAGCAATATGGGTCCGTCTTACTTGAGGGTTCAAACAAGTTCTCAGAAGGCGTTAAAATGCATTGGGGCAGTATTACAAGTATGATCAGTCAGACTCACAAAGGCAGTCTTACTTGTAGGATCCTTCCAACTCACGAAGGACGCTTCACACACAGCTGCTTTCAATACGATCGGTACAGGTTGGGCACATCCGGCGAGAGCATCAAGGAACTGAGACGCTGCACATGATTATGACAGGAACGAGGAGAAGATCTTCGATGGCGGTCTTGAAGAGGCTGGGACCGGTAACGTTGCAGCTGGGGCGCCGGGAAATCGACGAAGCTGCACAGTAAATGATGAAGGACTGAGGAGAAGTGTATGGCGGTCCTGAAGAGGCTGGTGCGCCGGGGCGGTGGGTGGACGCCGCTCTCAATAACTGAAAAGAATAGTACTAATGGTGACCCGGAGGGAAGAATGCGCAGGAACTCACGCCTCCTTCATCACTGTTGACTCTTACTGACAGGATATCCAGGCGGTGCTGCTGCGCAGGCCCGAAAATAACACGGAACATGAACAATTCACGGGATTGGAGAAGTGTCTCTGTACAGCGCCTGCCCCAGCTGACCTCCACCGGCAGATCTGCTGCTGCGCAGATCCGACGGGTACGAGGAACACCACAGGGACAGCGGGAAAGTGTCTCTGCAAAACGCCCGCCTCAACCCATCTTCTACCAGATAGGGATTACACAGGAAAGGCAGAACCTGCGCTAGCTCAAATAAAACACAAACGGAGGCTGGCAGAAGGTGGCAGTACCTACGATACTACTGGCGCCGACGGAAATGGGCACTGCTGCTGCCCACACTCACCACAGGGGACTGCAAAGGTACCTTTGTTGTGCAGGATTTCCACCCATAAGCGTGTCTTCAAGGCGAGTGCAATTCAGTAGCGTGCCCCACACAAAAAACTTCACTCGCTGCCCGATGCTCAAAAAATGTAACCCCTCGACCCCATATGTCCAAAATTAACATGAGCACCAAAGCACCCAAAAGCACATGACCGCCAGATGAGACAACTGACGCAGCAACTCCTGGTAAAAGTCTCTACACAGAGTCTGGCAGTATAACCACTAACTCTGGACTAGCAGTCAGGCGATCCGATTGTCAAACCAGTTGACACAGCGAGATTGATGATTAAGGTGCAGAACGACAAGCACCAGTCACACTCTCGTCTCCAAAGGACTCCTTGGCAGCAGAGGTCAGACACTGTGTTCTTCACTGGGAAACGCATTCTGCAGTCTCATCAAGGTACTGGCACAAGGAACTTTGCAACTGTAGTTTACCTCTCACCATGAGGGAATCTTCACCCAAAGCACTCCAATATAACCAGGAACTGCAGCAGATGGAGAGAGCACTGAAAGGGGAGATGACAACTTGGCCCCCTGCGCCGGTTTCGTCACCAGAATTGAAAAGATGAAACTCTGAGACAGGAGAAGGTAAGAACTGTCTTTATTCTGTCACCCAACTCCCCAGACTGCCTGGAGGATCTCAACATTCTGAAGCAGACTCCAGTGGAACACACCAACAGGTAGCGGTCCAGAGGGGGGGCGGAATATACCATTATAAAATTGATAACAGCATAAGCAGATTGTAACACATATGCAAATCTGTCTGACCCTGTGCCTCATGGGAACAGTCCAGCCCGAACTGCCAAGCCATGCCTTCCCTGAACCGGAAACAAGCTTCCGAGGACCGGTTTGTGGCATTTCAGCCGTCTTCAGCCCGACTTGCTTGAATCCAGTGGCAAAGTGAGCAAGGGACTCACGTCTGAGCATACCCTGCCAACTTATGGCAAACAAAGCGGTACAAAAGGGGGTGGTGATGGACAACAGTTTGTGTTTTCTGCTCTCTCCCCCAGCACTCTGCTTCTGCCTCTCAGTTCCTCTGTGCACAGGTGACAGAATGGGCTGATTGACTTCCTGGTTGTGAGGTTATCAGCCTGCTCCCAATGCGACACTCTAGTTTTCCCGATCTCGCAAATTGCGATCTCGCAATTAGCGATCGCACAAATAGCGGAATAGCAAAATGCCAGAATAGACATTTTACACAATAGAGATTCTTTAACATGGAATCGTTAATGTATTTACCGATTTTTTGCGATTCTATATTTTTTCGCTATCCTCATCATGCATAGCTAACAGCGAGTCCTTATTTGCGATTCCTTAATAATCGCAAATTAGGACTCGCTATTTCTTTGCTTGATGCATCTAGCCCTGTGAACTGAAATACATTATGCTGTTCCCAGAAAATTTACAAGTAATTGCAGAAGGCACGACATGGCATTTCGCAGGCCTGGGAATGGCTGGAGGGCTGGCGGCCAGGAACCCAAGCAAAAGGCAGAAGTTGGTGCCCAGAACAAGTGGGTAAAAGCCTTACTGAAAAAACCAGGCTTGGATCCCGCCAATCTGACCAACTTCAGGCCTATCTCGCTTCTGCCGGGGTTTTCTAAAATCGCCGAGAAGCTGGTTAACCGTCAGCTCTCTTACTATCTTGAGTCCAACCACCTGTTGGGAGACTCCCAGACTGGTTTCCGTCCCGGCCAAGGAACGGACACGGCCCTGCTGGCGGTAGTGGAGGAAGCAAGGAGCACTCTTGACACCGGAGGATCAGTGGCAGTGATCCTCCTGGACTTGAGTGCTGCCTTTGACACCGTGAGTCATCAGGTGCTCCTCCAACGCCTGTCAGAGGTAGGTGTCTCAGGGACGGCTCTGAAATGGTTGGGATCCTTTCTCTCCAACCGTTTCTACCAAGTCTGGGAAGGGGCAGAGCAGTCTTCCCTATTCCCTCTTCAATGTGGAGTCCCTCAGGGCTCATCGTTGAGCCCTACTTTGTTCAATGCATATATGACTCCACTTGAAAGAGTGGTAGCCCCTTCGGGGTTGAAGATCATCAGCTATGCTGATGATACTCAGCTGGTGGTGGGCCTCACTCAGCTGGCGGAACAACCCAACTTGTTGCATGACTGCCTGGCTAATGTCTACCAGTGGATGTCCAACTCGGCTCTTAAGCTTAATGGAGGAAAAACTGAGTTGATGCTCTTGGGCAACTCCAGTCCCTCCATCATTGCCAGCTGCTGGCCCCGGTCTCTTGGCGACCCTCCATCTCCCAAGAAGGAGATCAAGTCCTTGGGAGTATGGCTGGAGGAAGATCTATCCTTCAGGACCCACGCCAGAAAGACCGCGGGGGTTTGCTTCGGTCTACTGAAATCAGCCCGAAAGGTACTCCCACTGCTTCCGGATCCAGCTAAGAAGCTTTTGATGCGGGGTTTAATCCTTTCTAGGCTTGACTTTGGTAATGCCCTGTTTCTTGGTGCCCCTGAAGCTACCTTTAAAACCCTCCAACAGGTGCAAAATGCAGCTGCCAGAGTCTTGATGGAGATCCCTAGAAGGCAGTCCGCTGCCCCGGCCCTAAAAGCACTTCATTGGCTCCCCGTTAAGGAGCGGGTGAAATTTAAGGCGTTGTGTACGGCCCATAAAATTTTACATGGCAAAGGCCCCCCCATCCTTGTTAACATGGCCCGTCCCTATAAACCTCCACGCCTTTTGCGCTCAGACCAGCAACATCTTTTGCAATCTGCGAGAGTCAGGAGAGCTCGGACGGGGGGCAGGCGTTTCTCGGTTCAGGTGGCATCTCTGTGGAACTCTCTGCCCCTTAAGATTCGCTCAGAGCACAAGATCCTAATATTTAGGAAACTTCTTAAAACCTACTTGTTTCCACAGTAGTGAGTTATCGAGTTCCTCCTTCTTTGGTCTGTTGCGCCGGGATGCCCCCGGGTAAGCTGAGCGCATTACAAATTTCATATAATAATAATAATAATAATAATAATAAGAGGAGTGAGAAACATCAAACAACAGTAAGGTAAAATGGGCTTCACCCCGTATATTGCCATGAGTTTGGAGCAAAGAAAATCACCTGGATTCAGGTTGGGACATAGCAGTGACATTTGTTGCAAAAGAATCACATCAAAGTGTATTGCTTGCAGAGGGTGTTGTGAAGGGTTTGCCCCGAGGTTGTGGGTTCTCAGGCTGTTTCTTCCCTGTGGTAGTCCTGCAGGGGCCCTGCTCTGCCTCCCCCGGGTTATTGTTTAACATATGTGATGGGCTTCAGGCACTCTGCGGGTTGGAAAGTTGGGGGTTGCACAACCTTAGCAGCAGGGTAACAGGCTGGGGTTGGTAAGGGGAGTTGGGGCTCACGTATTAGTTGTTTTAAGAATTATGTTGAAGACGTTTAAAGCTCAGGGAGTTAATAGGCTCAACATGGGAGCACAAAACAATGGGAGGAGGCATGAGCTTGCTCCACTGTACAAGAGATCGGCACAGAGACTCAACCAACAATGCCGTCTTGTATGACATTCAATGAACCCTTTGAAAGTGTGGTCATGGAATGGTAAATGGACTAAAAGGTCAATTAAAATGCTCTGTAGTCCTACAATACATCAAGCGCCACCCGTCGGACGGTGTCCTGTTGCAGGAAACGCACCTAAAGGGCAATCAATGTAAAGCTTGAAACAGATTTGGATTAAAACTAGTGGCACATGCATGGTATACCACAGGTTCCAGGGGAGTGGGGGTGCTCATCCGGAAATCACTTCCATTCATTCAGGGGAGGGTGTGGAAGAACACACTGGGTAGATATGTAGAGATTAGTGGGACATGGGAAGGGAAAAGGCTAAACCTCTGTTTGGTCTACTTTCCGCTGGGGCTACAGGCCATCACACTAGAAAAGCTGGGCCTCTGGCTGCTTGATCTCCCTGAGGGAAATCCAATTTTAGGAGGAGACATGAATTATATCATAGATGTAGAAATGGACGTTACCAGGCAGGTGGGAACGGACAGAAGAGTTGGCCATCTAGGGGGCTTTCCGCAGGTGATGGGTCTGGGTGACATATGGTGACACCAACCACCCAATGAGAATCAATAAACACATCTGGCGGCCATGAGTGGGAGCCTTTCAAGACTAAACTATATGATAATGCAGTTCAGGGGACTGGAACAATTTGTAGGTGCAATGCATTGTTATTTTCCATATATGTACACCAATATAGGCTCAATTTAACATACTAACCCTTTACCTATATTCTTCCCTATATTAAATACATAACGGTTCTTGGGGACTGACCTTATACCTAGTTGCAACAGAACATAGGATTTTCCCTGGTAAAAGCCTCATACATTATACATAAGGATTCTTAGAAACTCAGCAGGATTACCATCTCCTGTATAATATCGATGTATAAAGTTAATTACCAATGTCATCCTAAGTCTGACTAGTTGCACTGCAAGGTAGAACCCCCGGGGATACCTTTGGTATACAAACATCACATATTGCTGAAACAAACAGAGGAGATCAGGATTTCCCTGCTGACACAAACTGACGTGAGACGCTGAGGTTCCTGCATGCAGATACTTCAGCATGCTGTGGCTTAACATCCCTTGTGGGGTGTCCAACTCGAGAACAATGCGGGGTCCAACAGACTCTTCCTTCAGGTAATGGGGCAGACTTAATCCTAGAGGGATTTTTGGCTTAATACCTGCATACATTCTAGGTACACTAAGATACGTCTAGTTAGGGTAGCATCGTACGAGTACGTATTCTTTTGTTATGTATTCTATATACTTGCCTGTATTGATGGTTACAGAAAAATGGTAGAGATCCACCATCCTTTTACTTTCTTAGGTAGTAGTTAGATTCTCCCAAAATACCCCTTTTACGGTACGTTGGATGTCACCTTCAACTAAAAGGAAGATTTCAAAACGTCTTTCGGGAGTGCTACTCTAGTGTCAGCTGTTTCAACAACAATTAACGTGTCAGTTGCTATCACCTTCAGAAGTGGACGCAGCACCTCCCGCACTATGGTAATTTCCACTGCTCTGTCCAGTAGCGTAAGAACCCATGTCAGATTCCGAAGCTGCGTTCTCACTCTCTGTGGCATATCTCACTGTTGAAGAAGCAGCAACATTCTTTTGCTGAAACTGGGGTCTTTGATGTGGAGAGCCATCCTGCTTGCCTTTACCATCTGCCTTGTGGGGTTGCTCTTGTTTTGCACCCTGTCCTCTACCGCTGTCTCCTCCACCAGTGTGTGACACCGCTGTTTCCTGCAAAGAGTGAGGAGAACTTTGATCAGGAACCTGAAAACAATCAGGTGACTTAATAGTAGCGCGGTCGCACAATTCATATGTGCGCTCAGTAGACACAGGTATTGGGGAAGCGGGTTGGGACCCCTGTTTCTATTGCTGATTACCCTGTTTCTTATTTTTATTCTAAGTCTGCTTTGGAACACTGGGTTGATCGTCTTTGTTAGACTTCGCCCGCTGAGTTTGCTTCTGCGCTGCTCTGGCAAAAGGCTTAACTATTACGGCCAATGGTCTCATAAGCCGCCGTAATAATTTTCGGTAACTGACGGGGTTTCTCGGCATCAGGGACATTGCGCAAAGCATTAGACACCTAGAAGCTTACAGCATCCCCCTTGACATTTGCAAGGACTAGATCAGAAACTACGTAATTCCCAACTCAACTGCCACCTCCGGTCCATGATCGTCTTGAACACGCTTAATGACAGAGGGCTGGACAGCCGTGGACGAAGTAACAAAGCACTCAGTATAGACAGCTGCAAAAATCCTACACCATGTGTCACAATCAGTTACTTCTGGCACCAAGTCCTTTGGCAAACTAATAGTAAGAATCATGTGTTTTTTAACAGGAGTAGTATTTGGAAACACTGCCTCCAGTTAGTTGACTTTCTCGGCAAACCAAAAAGGCATAACATCCTTATCCTGGGGATGCTTGTCCATAACCACATTAACCATGACGGGACTAAGCTTCATCCCGCCCAGTCCAATTGGATGCACCGCAACATTAGGGGCCACGCCTGGTATGTTGCGGAAAATGTACAGAACCAAGGCCCTTATAACCCCTACAGCAGAGGTATAAAGCAGCCTCAATTCACCAACGGGAACCATTGCACCAGAGGAGTGCGGGGCAAATCCAGCCAAAACAGGCCAAGAAGTGCCTGGGATGGACAAAGGACCTAATTTCACCGCCGTTAAGGAGTGGGGGAGGACGCCATTAAACCAAATGAGGTGCTGCCAAGCTGTAATCAGAATCTCCATTGTCCTATATGGAGTGTACTCCATAGGCACAACAGTGTGTGTGTAAACATGAAACATATTGGTATCTGCCTTCACTGCAGGAAACGTAACCCGAGTAGAAAACCTCAAACGGGTATGCTGCATCCGCACACACCACAAAAACAACTGCTGTGTCCTCTAATGGGACGTTATAAGTCTGCAAATGCCGCAGCGTTAGGTGTTTGTGGTGTGCTTTTCCTGTTGGTGCTGTTGGCTGCTGGGCTAAAGAACTTGCTGTATTGTGAGGAGGGGAGCAGAGTATAGGCGCGAGTCAATGCGCATCTCCCTACCAGGACTCCATCTCCCAGGAGCCTCGCCGATACACACACCTGCAGAGGGGCTTGCCGTCTGGTATTTATTGTGCGGCTTCTTCTGCTGCGCGGGAGCAGCCCAGGACAATGGCGGGACCGTTTGTGACCATTGGAGGCCGGGTCGGGTCACCCCGCTGGCCCTGTGGAAGGGGGTCAGACCATCCTCTGATATAGTAAGATCTATTTCCGAATACTGCAGATTGGTTAACTTTGCTGACCCCCGTCATTGTGCAATTTAAAGCGCAATTGCTCCAATTCTGGACTTTTTTCCTCTGGTAATTTTCGCATTTTAGCCCGGGCACTTAGCTTTTTGTGATGCCCGCTGCACCGACTAAGAAGAAAGGGGTCTCAAAACCCCCGTTACCCAGCTTGACAGCGATCAATCGTATGCTGCAGAAAACCATCGGGGTGGTGGCTAATGCCGTAGAGCATACCGAACGACGTCTCTCACTTCCTGCGGGGTCTTTCCCGTTTCTGCCATCTTCTAATATATCCACGACTACTATCAATTCTCAGGACGTACTTCTGTCCCCATCCTTTGTTTCCCTACCAGGTCTTCACTTTGCAGCAAACACTCACATTACTTCCCCTACCAGAGGCAACGCATCCCTAGAGTTTCCTCCCCCGCCGACTACATTATCCTTGACCCCCACCATCTTTCTAAACGAGTTGTTAATCGACCCCCTGCCCCAGGGGGACGACTCTATAGTTACTGGGCCATGTGATCCACCTACAAGCCTAATTACGATCCCTGCCTCCCCTCTAACCACAAGGAATGTTACTCCAAGAGTTACAAATAGAGGGCAGAAAGCCAAGCTTAAGACAATGCCCTGTAACTTAGAACATCCAACTATAAACGTGAAGGGGAATTTAGGCGGTCAGAAGCAGAAACCCAAAAAGACCACTAATACACTAACTATACCAAGGCGCGAAAACACTAACAAGAATGCCCCGATCAAAAAACTCGCTCCTAGAAATGATTGCGGTCCCCGGGGTAGAACTAACGATACTCCGGCCATCCCCTCATTTTCTCCTTCATACAATGAGTGCTTATTGAGTAAAATCGAGCACCTAATGAAATCCCTAATGTCCCCCCTCTTGGAAAGGGTAAGGCGCATAGGTGACAAATTACTGGAGAAAGTACTGGCCAGCAGCCAGATTACCCCAGGGCGACCACCTAGCACAGCAAACTTAGAGCCCACTAAAAAGCAATTGTGTCCTACCACTCAGATCACCCCCTCAAACAACAGGACCCAACTTTCACCCGGCCGCAGACCTTTAGTTAAACATACAAAGACTAACGCAGACTCCATGGGTAGACCCTCACAGAATAGTTCAGGTACAGCTGAATTCAAGGGGCTGGAAGGAGTGGAGGGCCACATAGGACAGGGTACGAATCATGAGGGACTTATAAACGCGAACCCTCGTGTAGTAAAGGACCTTTCCCCGATTAGAAAACCAAGCAGGTCTTTTAGACACATCGACCTGCAATCGCTGCCATACACGGTAGTGCTAGTAGGTGTTCCGGAATTATCTCAAGGAAGACCAGAATCCTTCCCCGACCTATGAAATAAAGTGGCTCATTGGCTTAATAAGAACAGGCCCCTGCCTCCTGACATGTAGGGGAAAATACTATTCGCAAGGAGGCTGACCTGGTTGGGACATAGAAGAAAGGATCATACGGGGGATTGCATCATCATACATTTTGGGGACACGCGGGTGGTAGAACATATTTTTAACCAGCCGCCCCAGTTTCGTGAGAGTAATATCCTTACTAGGGACCTGAGTTTCTTCTACCCCCAACTTCCCTCAGTACAAATGCTTAACCATCACAGGAGCTTTGTAAACAGAGCTCACCCAGAGGGCGGGGGGGCGAGATATATCTTACCAACTTTCAATTATTTCGATAAGCTCTCAGATTTGGAGCAGGTGGATTGACTTGCTTCCAGGGTCCTGACCCAGCCCGTAGTGGCCAACGCACCCGCCACCCAGATTATTCAGAACATAGTGGGGATACAAATAAAGTACTATTGAATCTTGCACAGGTCAGTCACAGGGTGGAACATGTGGAAGTAACCCTTAAGCCTGTTCCAACTCAGGCCGACCCCTCTGTGGGCATTTTGTTCTGGAATATCGCGGGCTTACGCCTAAAGGTTGAAAACAACATTTGGTTGGATTTTATCCACAATTACAATGTTATAAGTGTACAGGAAACATGGGCAACAGCGGAGTTTCACATTTATGGTTATAGAACTTTTTTCTCTCCAGCTTTACCATCTCCCGCCGGCAGGGCAAAGGGTGGCTTGGTTACCTACGTATCCAACACTCTTCAACTTGCAAGTATTGATTCTGTTAAGCTGGAGCCAAATTATCAAATAAATATTCTTCACCAAAGAAACGCTAGCGCCCTGGTAATAGTTAATTTTTATAACAATTTACCTGTGGGCGATTTAATAAGCACAATCAAGGAAATAGGAAATAGGACTATGTCTCCAGGAACTACTTACTAAGGCCCGCAAGGAATTGATTATAATTTGGGGCGGGGACTTCAACCAGACTCTTTGTAAACATAGCGCCAACTTGCTCTGCGGTATAGTGGACGAAAACAGTGATTCTAACCCATTTTTCTCACACCATTGTTGGGCATATGTTAAATGAAACCTTGTGTGCCCTAGATCTTATTATTGCTTACGACCTGGTAAACCCTCCTGTACCAGTTGGCCCTACATATAATGTCAGAGAAAGGCTTAGCACAATAGACTTTATATTTATATCAGGGACAGTGGGAACGGCCCTTCTTAATTGCAAAACACAGGATATTCCCATTAGTGACCACTACCCGTATAGCATCACTTTAAAAGCTCCAAGGAGCTATGTGAGGTCTAACATCGAAACTCTATTAAGTCAGAACAACCTCCTAATGGATAGAACAAATGGCTATTTGCTGAGATGGGAAAAAGTGGACCCACTGGCAATTACAACAAGCCTAGTTACAAACTTTAGGCAAGAATTCGCAAACTGTTTGGATCCAGCAACTACTAGCGAGGGTATAATGGCAAATTTTCCTAAACTATTGATAACAATCAAGGAAACCCTTTTCGTTAAAACGAAAACAGGTAAAACTAGAGATAAGGGATTGTTTGACAGCTCCTGTACATCAGCACACCGGAACCTTAAAGTAGCCTTAAATAATAAAGACAGACCCCTATGAGATATTGCGGCTCTCAGAAAGATCTACAACCAGGCCTTAAAGTCCAGGAAGAACATCCTCAAACAAGAACTCTGGACGCAACTCCATAGATCTTGTACGTTGAGGGCTAGCGCTGCCTTTTGGAGGGTTGTGAAGTCCCCTTTCTTATTAGATACAACGGACAATCCCAGTATTGATGTTGCAATGGACGAGCAGGTGTGTGTTGAATATTTTTAGCGGATATTCAGCCTTCCTTTAACCGTAAACCGTCCTACATCATCTGGGCTAGAGCAAACGCAGTTTTCGTTGCCTATTCATATAACTCGCGAGGAGGTAGAACTTGCCCTGAAGGCCAGCAAGAACGGCAAGGCGCCAGGTCCCGACGGGGTTCCAATTGATCTTGTTAAGTTCAACTTGGATCTTTGGTCCCCAATTCTAACTAGGGTCCTTCAAGCAACATGTGATTTGGGGCTTATAGAATCCTGGTCCCAGTCAATGCTCGTTCCTATCTTCAAGAAATGGGATCGCCAACTCCCATCCTGCTATCATCCAATTTCCCTCCTGGACTCGTTGGGGAAAGTGGCAGGCCGTGTTATCTTAGAGCGCCTCCAACTGTGGGCTTCAGAAAACAAAGTTCTTTCTGATCTACAATTCGGGTTCGGCGAGGGACTGGGAACTATAGAGCAAGCCTTAAATTTATCCCTATTGATAGGGAAATACGTAAACGCTAAGGGAGAGGCTCTTTTTATGGCCTCTGTAGACCTCTCCGCAGCATTTGATTGTGTAAACCACAACAAGCTGTGGACCGTCTTGGCAGACATGGGTATAGAGCCATGCCTTTTAACGTTTCTGCGTGAACTATACTCAGACGCCACAGCTAGAGTCAGATACGGTACGGGGGTGAACCAACAAAGTCGTTTAGAGTGGAGCGAGGGGTGAGGCAGCGCTGTGTCCTGGCCCCGTTTTTATTTAATTTGTATACTAATGGTTTGGAAAAAGCCATGCTGACGGGAAGCCAGGACCTCCCCGTAGTAAACAAGCCCCCAATCCGGGTCCTACTCTATGCGGCCGACGCTGTAATATTGGCCAGTACTCCTATGGAATTACAGCATGCTCTCACAAGATACTACACTTTTATGGCCAGCCTCGACCTAAAGGTTAACATCAAGAAAATGTTTGTAATGGTTGCAGGGTGTAGGACTATTAACATAAAGCCTGGGTACGTCGATTCACAGAAAGTAGAGAACACACACACGTATCCTTATCTGAAAAATACATTCGGCCACAAATGCTCTTGGAAGTCTGCCATAGAATCCAGGAAACTCTCCCTTATCAGATCAACTGCTGCGTTATTCAGGTTTGCGAATAAATTGGGCAGGCGGCCCTCGGTAGAACTATTAGGAATGTATAGAGCTAAATGCATACCAAGTGCACTTTATGGGGCGGGTGTTTGGGGACATGCCAAGATCGCGGATTCCTTTTGGCAGTGCCTCAGGGACATCCACTTATGCCTGCCACTTGGAAGTGGGTACACCCTATCTATTAGATCTGATCCTGATTCAACCCCTTCTCTTGTGGCACCGCATTTGGATATCACGCGAGACAACCCTTTGCCGGGGAATCGTAGAGGACTGTCTTTCCCTAGACATGGCACTCAGGATTGGCTGGATCGCCTACATAAGAAAATTCTTCAGCGACCTTGGCATGATTCAGTATTATAACTCCCCCACTTTAATAGCTGTTATCTAGAGGAAGAAGTTTAAAAAGATCTGCCTGGCCCACTTAGAATCTCTCCGACTTGTTAGTGAGGTCTCAAAAGTTACATAATAGCACAGAGTCTGCTCTCACTTTTGTAGTCGACAACATCCGACTTAAAGAGAACGTTGGTCAAACTAATGTTCTAGTGCTACTGGATCTCACGTCCGCATTCGATACCCTGTCTCCCGCCATCTTAACATCTCGGCTTAGGGAGGCAGGTGTTACTGGGCCGGCCTTGAGCCTCCTCAATTCCTTTCTCCTTGATAGGGAACAGAGAGTGATGCTTGGAAACCACCTCTCCCCAGCCAAGTCTCTGCAATGTGGGGTGCCACAGGGGTCGGCACTAAGTCCGACCCTGTTCAACATCTACGTGGCCCCCCTTGCTAGGCTTGTAAGATCGTAGGGGATGGAGGTGGTATCATACGCCGATGACACCCAGATCATGGTGTCATTCACTCATTCCTCTATCTCTACATCTGCCTCCAGCTTCAGGTCATGTATGCAACATGTTGCAGACTGGATGGTCATCAACTCCCTGAAGCTGAATGGCGATAAGACAGAGGTGTTGGTCTTTGGGAAGGACCAAGATGTTTGGTCAAGTGAGTGGTGGCCTTCCTCTCTCGGCACCTGCCCCACTCCCTCCCAATCTGCCAGAAATCTCGGTGTGGTGTTTGATACTTCACTCTCGATGTCCCTTCAGGTGAACCGGACTGTGGCAACCTGTTGGGGCGTGATCAGGATTCTTAACAGAATTCGCAGCTATTTGTCCCTTCAAGCACGTAAGCAGATTGCAGTCGCCCTGGTTGGCTCCAGGTTAGATTACTGTAACTCTTTATACATGGAGTCCAACAAGGGCCTTATACATCGGCTGCAAACCGTGCAGAATGCTGCTGCACGTTTTGTCCTAGACCTTTCTAAGACATCATCTGCTACCACTGCTAGGAGAGACCTCCACTGGTTGCCTGTCCAGCACAGAATCTATTTTAAAATTTTGTGCTTGACGTACAGAGCTCTCGAGGATGGATCCAAAAGCGCTATCATCTCCCTACTTACCCGCTACCATCCCACAAGGTGCCTTCGTTCCGCGGGACTATTCCAGCTTGCTGTCCCTCGCTTCAGGCTTACCAGATGGGGAGCCAGGGCCTTTTCCGTTGCTGCCCCCCAGCTCTGGAACACCGTGCCTATGGAGATTAAAACATAAGACAGGAGGGGGCACACCACCAGACACAGGAAACACTCCCATGGAGGAATTGGTGGAGTCAACAATCCAGCCAGAAGCTGTCGTTGGAGTCACACAGCTGGACACCTCAGGAGCTGCACACACGTCTGAAGGTAAGAGGAATGCATGTGTATATTGTACAAATTACTGAAGTCAGGATGTCAGCACACCACAGCACAAGCGCACACTGTAAAGCATGTAGTTGAATTCCATTACTAAGGGAAGTGCATCATGGGAGTTGTAGTCAGTCCAAGTAGTGACAATGAGACACACACACACATGCAAAAAACGATTTTTAAATACTGAAGCAGATGTTCAAATGAACATTAAATGTATTAATTGTGAACTGTGACATAACCTCACAAGCATACATTGATGCTGTTTTGCACTGTTTAACCTCACAGATGCAGAACGTGATGAGGCCGAGGACAGTGATGTTCTGGAAATGCACCACAGCAGCGCATCAGAACATGAGGAAACACCAGCTTTGCCAACTACCCAGTCACGTGTGCCTCATTCCCGTAGGTCACCTGTCCCAACACTGCGTCCCATGGCATCTGATGATGAGGCCAGTGCTGCACCTGTGGGCAGTGTACGTCAAAGCTTTCGTGCCACACCCACACCAACACAGATCCGGAGAGGCAATTCAGATTGCAAAGAAGAAGACTTAGAGCACGCAGACCACAGCAGGTGGAGTTGACAAATCCGGTCTGGGGTGGCTTGGAGGGACAGATGCTCCGTTCACATCGCCTGCAGGGCAAGAACACTCGATTAGTGAAGGAGGAAATAGCTAAGATGTCAGGCAACATTGAAGTACTGGCCAGTAGTGTCCAGGAATTGACAAAGGTCATGCAGGAGGGGCATGCATCGCGCAATAGACAGCACCGGCAACTGATGCAGCAGCTCAAACAGCAAGGCAAGTCGAACAATAGGCTGGCCACTGCCACAACACTGCTGGCACGTAGATCTGTGACAATGCAGACCGAAATGTGTCATTGGAGTGGAGATGTTACCAAAGCACTAGATCAAGTGACAAATGCAGTAGAGATGATGAATGCATCTACCAGCAGAGTGAACATGACTGCACAGGAAGAAAGCAGTGAGTGTGCCTCAAGCCTGAGCAGTATTACAATGCCTGTCGCAAGTGCAGTGAGACGCAATACACGCAGCGCCACCCCATCCACTACCAACGTAAGGCAAGAAGATGCTGCAGCAGACAGACGTATGGGTGTTCGAGGGAAAAAATTATTGGCTCCCATGATCAAATTTGGCTTACAATGGTGATGTAACCATTGCTACGATGTGACCTAATCACTGACTTTAAATTACATTTGTTTTGAAATTTTAATTTTTTGTTTTTGTCCAAGAATCTTGTGACATTAGTCACTTTGGCAGTTTGCTTCAGTTCCCTGGTCACGATTCATTCACATAAAGTATACTTTTCATAGCATGTACTGTTTTTGTGTCATCATTACTCACCTTAGAAGTAATTCAGTGTAATCTCCAATCTGCGCCTGCACCCTTCTGCTGCGCCTGATCCTTGTAGGGCAGTGTTGTGTTGCACTTGTTGGTTCCCATCCTCCGAGTCACTGTCAGACTGCTCCATTTCCAAACCTCCCTTTGTCCCTATGTTGTGCAGCATGGCACATGCTGCCACTATCTTGCAGCATTTTACGGGATTGTATTTCATTGCTCCTCCGGTCTAATGAAGGCGTCTGAATCGGCTCTTCAGCAGCCCAAATGTTCGCTCTATCGCGTTCCTTGTTGAGATATGTGCTGCGTTGTATCTCCTTTGTGCGGCAGTGGCAGGATTGAGATATGGTGTCATCAGGTAATTTCGCAAGGCGTATGCGCTGTCACCTACATGTGAGGTATGAAAGGCTGTCAGTAGTTGTTTAACATTTACATTTATACAAGGAATTGAATGATGTTTTGCACATATTAACCTAGCAAATGTCCCTCTCCAAACTCTCCTCTTTCTAGACGGATCTGAATGCCACTTTGCCTGAAGATATGTGAATCATGTGCACTGCCAGGAAATTGTGACACAATGTCCGTAATGATGTTTTTGGCATTAGACACAACCTGAATGTTGAGGGAGTGATAACATTTCCTATTCCTATACAAATATTCATGAGCTGCAGGGGGACATATAGCCACATGGGTGCAATCAATATAACCCAGTACTTGGGGGAAGCCAGCAATTTGGTAAAACTCCTGCTTGGTCTTTGTAATTTCATGGGCTGTGGTAGGGAAACTTATGTGTGTGTGTATCCGGACCATCATGGAATGCTTTAAAGATTTGTGACAATGCACTTTACGACACACCTCCTGCTACTGCAATTACTCCCTGAAAAGTGCCTGACGCCATTAGATGTAGGCAACATAAAATCTGGACATGCGTTGGAATTGCATTGGTCCTATGAGTCTGTCGTTGCAGATGGGGTCCAATTCATTGATTAGATCATGTATCATTTGGCCATTCAGCCTATACATATCATATATTTCGTCCTCCTCCTGTCCTATCAAAGGTATGCGTATCTGAAGATGCGCTCATTGATTTGCCTCCTTCTCTGTCGTGCAGCTTGCAGCCTCATCCTCCTCGCCATCAGGTACAGACCAGCCATTTTGGATTCTGGAACCTCATTGTGGGTGTGTTTAAATCAGTTTCTGTTGCTCTTCAGCTGTTTCTGTTTTGCACTCATTTTTACTACCTGGTTGTGTCCCTTCTTAAATTGCGATAGCAATTTTGCGATTTCTATGAAAATCGCAATTTGAGATTTTTCATGCATTTCTATTGTGATTCCTTATTTGCAAATCTTTATTTGAGAATCGCAAATGAGAAATCGCAATGGTTTTCGCAGAATAATTTAGCGATTCCTTATTTTTGCGAAAAGTTACACATTTTCGCAAAAATAAGGTTGATGCATTGCAACACTGTAAATTGCGATCGCAATTGCGCTTTTTTGCGATTCGCATTTTTTGCGACTACTAAATTGCTTGATACATGTGCCTGTGTGTTTTATAAAGTATAGAAGGTCTCTTAGGCATGTTTGGGGGACTCCCTACGTCCAAGATCAGCAGGTGTGAATCACATCAGGATCTGAAAAAGCTCTCTGTCTCTCTGAAAAAACGGGATTCTTCCAAGTGCCTGAAATCATGCTTACAGTGCCATATTAAAGGCGCCAGAATCACGTTGGCTGCAGCTGCATGTATGTTATGGCTAAAACGTGAGCTGATAAGCCCAACAACAGCTACCTTGTTATGATAACCTTGGAGGTTTTGGCTCTCAGTGTGCAGACTAGAGTTACAATGTAAGTCTAGGGATGCAGAAAACAAGCCATTCTCATGTGAAGCATTTCATGCAGCCTAACTTACAGCAACAGTTGTATGCAGTGTTATGTGCAAAAGTGGCAACAAGGTAAAACGGTGTTTAAACTTCTAATGAGCCTATGCTAACATAGCAATGTGAGCAACAAGGCCCAGCTCTCACTACACACTCTTGTGCTCCACCACCTCATATGGTCCAGTCCACCTGTCCTGGAGTACGCAAGGCTCTACAGGGCCATGACCCAAACTTTCTGTCCAGGCTGAAGCTCAATCAGAGTGGCATTCTGACCATACCACCGCTTCATGTCCTCCTGGATGGCTTCCATATTTGCCTGAGTGAGCTGTCTGAATGGCTAAGTCTGGTTCCTGACGGCCAGCATGTAACTATATACATCCTGGGGAGGTTTCCTGGGAGATTGGTCCCAGCCTTCCTTGACCAGACTCAAAGGTCCTCTTACCCGGTATCCTTACAACAGTTCAAAGTGGCTGATCCTCAGGGACTTTTGTGGCACCTCACTGTAAGCAGAAAGAAAGCATGGCAAGAGGATGTCCCACTTATGCCTCATAGGTTCCTCAAGACCCATAATCATGCCCTTAAGGGTCCGGTTGAATCTCTCAACCAGCCCATTTCCTTGTGGGTGGTAATGAGGGTGAACTTATTGGTAACACCACACTCCTTTCACAGAGACTTCATATAACTGGAAATGAAGTTTGTACCTCGGTGAGACACCACCTATCTGGGGATCTCCACGCAGGAGAAAATCCACATCAGTGCACGTCCCACCATGGGGGCCGTCACTGTCCTGAGTGGGATGGCTTCCGGTACCGGGTAGCATGGGCCCATGTAACGACCGGATTTTTGGACAAGATGGAATCAGCTCCTAGGAGCCCCTCTAACCCAGTCGGAACGTAATCACCTCCCTCCTTAGAAAATATTTACAATGGGTATAGGTATAGGTATGTACATCTCGTACGGATGGGGGAAAATAGCAATAAACATGCATACGTTTTCTACAATATCCTATTCATACCAGCTAGTCTCGCGGCCACTTAGGCCCAGACTAATCTACCCTGGGGCAGGTCTGATTATGTACCTTTACACACTGATCTCTCTCAGTGCTCACTCGACACTCAATCCGGCGTGCCTACACACGGGCCTGCAGTCCCAGTGCTCTCATTTACTTATCCGGTCCACAATCCAGCGGACCTCCACACCGTGTCCCCCCGGTGCTCTCCTTCACTCACAACACGATCCACAATCCGGCGGATCTCCACACCGTGTCCCCCCGGTGCTCTCATTAACGCCGCGTACCAACGACGATCACTTTCCTATGAACACCTATGGAAGAAATCTCTCATTGTCTACTCAGGATAATGCTACGATAATAGAAATTAATACGGCTTTCCAAATTGAAATATGTACCTTCTGCTCTTGGCATCAAACGTTCCCTCTCTCCCTCATTGCTCTTTCACTTCTTACCTGATCGGGATTCGCATCCGTTCATGCAACCAATGTCTGACTAGAAGACCAGGTTACCCTGATTGAACAAGAATACAAGGCACATGTCGGTTCACTAAGAACTGGGGTATTTTTATTACAATGATTATAAACACAATACTATACGATAGCATATATATTCTGCAAAGAAAAGTAAAAGGTTAGAATGTGCACTCTATAAGGGAAAGGGCGGAGGTCACCTTATTAACGTGAAGTCGGGGTTCGGCAGTCATCTAGGTTCCCTTCTCGTCTGTGTCTTGGCTCGTCTCGGAATCACACCTTAGCAGTCACGAGTACACGTCTGCACCGCTATGCTCGATCTCCTCTGCTTCCCTCCAAGTCACTGGAACCTCTCTCGTTATTAGCTGCTGTCTCTCTCTGTCTCTGATCGCTCTGCGCTACTTCTCCTTCTCCTTCAGTCTTTCTCAGAGAGTCTCAGTTTCATGATCTTTCTCGGACTTCAAAATGGCGACTGTCTGCCTGGAAATAATTAATGGCATAGATGCTAACGGCTAGCTGCCGCCTACAGACTGACTGACTCATTGCCTAACACTTTCGCTAATATCGAAGCCTGTCCCTTCATGGAAAGTTACGGCCAGTAACCTGCCGCCCACCAAATTCTTGTACCTCCCCGTACCAAGGACACGTTCCCAGCCGGCCGGCCTGAAGTTGTGTCTTCGGAGTGGAGAAAAATACAGTCTTTCGATAAGGGCCAGCCTGAGCCGGTTCTCTCCAAGCGAACAACACCTCGAAACTAAAACAATACACTTGACCTAGAAAGCCTCTCAAGCTGCCGGGCAGGGAGCAAAATGGAGTCTCTCCTGTTTGAGGCCTACAAGGCCCGAAATAAGCATAACTCCATTGAAGGTATACTAACACTCTTGCAAAAGGACGGATCATCACTAATACTAATGAATCTATCCCCTAACTTACGTTTATAAGCCCTGATTTAAAGAAAAGCGTACGAAAATGCACTACTGTGCCTTGTGGATAAGTCCTGTTTATAGTCCTAATCCCTGTACCCGGTAATAGTCCATCAGTGGAAGAATAATAAGAAACAAAATTAACTGATCTATTTCTCTTGCCAAATCTACAATATTGGAGTAGAGAAGGAATGCACTGAAGAAAGCACCAAATTGCTACTAAAATACAAATAGAAATCATAATACCCCCTAATATCTGTCGTAGAGAATGTAAGTCAGGTAACCAATTAAAGAGCCAGTCAAACCAACCCTGATCAATATGTTTTCTAACTTCTGCAGTCAAGTCGTGAAGTTTGTCAATATGGGCTTGGATTGATTTAGAGTGGTAGACAGGTTGAAGCAGCAAAGACCTTCAAAGTAAGAACAATCATGTCCATGCTTCAACAGGAGGTAGTCAATTGCTGCGCGGTTTTGCAGAATTGCCCTGCGTTCACCCTGGGCATCTAATAACATGTCAGATAGAATGGTAGAGGTTTGGTTAATCGATTTGACCATCCAACAGGCCATTTTTCCAATGGACTTGGCGTTGTAAACTGCCAATGCCGGGACACCAATAATGGAAATAGCTAAACTTAGGTATTCAGATTTAGAATAAAGATGAAGGGAAGAATCACATTCCTCATGTAATATCATAGAATTACGGACCACACGGGAATGGGATTTGGGATGTGAAGAAAACATTAATAAACTCAGTCTGGTGATGGCACATGGACCGCCGGAAATATTTGCAGGAATATAGGGCCAGGAGGAATTCCCGCAGGAAAATAACCAACCAGAGGGCAACAACATTGTACGGTAATAGCTAGGAGCAACTAATATACGCATGTCATATTATTTTTAACAGAAACACATGAATTCGGGAGTCTTTGTAAGCACAGCAAACGTTGATGAGCTGAAAAAGAAGTGGCAGCATTTAACTTCAGTTTGACACATTCAGTAATTGCTTTGGGATCACAGGTCAAAATAAAGCATAAATCACCTTGCGTGATATTGTAGGTAGTAATTTGGGAATGAATCGGGGGAATGGAGTCTGAAAGAACAGTACACAAAGGGCAAAATTCGTGGGCCGCGAAATCGCCCAGAATAATATTGGGTCGGGCACTCGATATATTGAAAATGTGCCGCAACGTTTCAGTGGAAGCAGGGACGGCAACCAAGCAGGTCGCTAAGATGTCAGTCACAGAACGCATAGGGGTAAGGCAGAAATGCGGGGTGTTAGTAACCCGCTTAGCAAGGGTGATCCAAAAGTTCGATGAGGAATCCCACGCAGCGAAGGAACGCGGAACTCGGGTTCTCCAATCAACCGAAGTCTGTGGGTTCTCTCCTCTCCCGGCGTAGCAGACCAAAAGGAGTCCAACGCCGGCACATCCTGCAGCAGCAGTCCAGAGAATGATCTGAAAGAAAATCAAACACAGGCATTATTCATTCTCGTAAATAACATTTGTCAGCCGGGACAGCTTCCCAGCTATCTTTCCCTGGTCTCATTACCAAAATGGTATTGTCATGACCGGTCGCAATGACTTCAGCCTGTTCAGGGGGATGTTTAGGCGATTGCACCCATATTTTCGCTCCCGGATTATCGGAAGACCCGAAGCCTTTTTGGCCTCGTACTGTTAGCAAAGTCGGTGCAACGCCTTTCTTAATCTCACCACTGAAAACAGGCATAATTAGCAACTGAGCAACATGGTCAGATTTCTGAATCGATAGATCAATCTCACTGCTATTCAGCAGGAGAACCATAATCTCTCCCTGATAATCACTGACAATCACTCCTCCGAGTACTTGAACACCTTTTAAGGCAAGGCCTGATCTAGGGGCAATCAGTCCAAAACTTCCAGCTGGTATACAGACACCAACGCCTGTTTCAACAATTATTCGGGCTCTGCTCTTGAGGACAGTATCATTCATAGCATGCAGGTCCAAGCCTGCGGAACCAGGGGTTGCTCTGCATGGAGCCAAAGCTCCGGGGGTAATTTCCCAATACATAACATTATTACCAATGGCGTTGGGCTTTGCATCAACATGTGGAGGAAATAAACGCATTAAAGGAGATTCAGCATGCAACAAGGGACGATTATTCAGAATCAGCAATGCCTGGAGTAGAAAGTCCCTCCAGTTCTTATAGTGTACATCAGTTAACTTTCGCAATTGTTCCTTCAGCAAACCATTCATTCTCTCAATTAAGCCCGAAGCCTGTGGATAATATGGAATGTGAAACACCCATTCAATGTTATTCTCCACACAGAATTCCTGCACCAATCTTCCACGGAAATGGGATGCATTATCAGATTGAATTTGAAATGGAACACCATAATATAATATGAGTAATTCCAATGTTTTAATGGTATTGATTTGGGTAGCTTGTTTGCAAGGGAAGGCAACCAAAAGGCCACTATAGGTATCAACAGCTGTACAAATATACTGACAATTTTTGCTCATAGGGAGTGGGCCAATATAATCAATTTGCCAAATTTGAGCGGGCAATTTTCCTTGACGTAAATGGCCTTTCACAATATGAGGTACTTTTCTCTTTCTAGAATGTTGACAGATGGGACAATGCAGAATGATATCTTTAATGTAATTTAAAGGAATATGAATCCCTCGATCGGCAGCCCACCTGCTAGTGGCTCTCTCTCCAAAATGTCCTGCTTTCTGGTGGGCCCATTTCGCCAATCCCGCCAAATCAGAATCTTGCATGTCCACCACTGCCTCAGCAATTTTAGACTTTTCATCTGCAATGTTATGAAAGAATTTGTCAAGGGAGTCTATCGGGGTATGAGCATCCACATGAAAGATCGTCACAGTACTCTGTGGGAGCATTTCCCAAATTTCTTGCCATAGTTCTTTTCCCCACAATTCTTTTGAATGCAATTCCCAATTATGAGAATGCCAAGTTGGTAACCATACCGCCAGTCCATTAGCAGTGGACCAGGAATCAGTGAAAATATGACATGTGCCAGGTAGTTCCTGTTTCAAAACTTGGTAAACTGCATACAATTCAGCATATTGACTACTCTTTCCGTCACCAGTAGTACTCAGTAATTTCTGCGTGATCGGGTTATAGGACACTGCTTTCCAATGCCGTTTCTCACCAATGAACTTCGCTGAACCATCCGTAAACCACACATGTTTTCTGTCCTCTGCGGACAAATCATCAAATGGCTTACCCCACTTGACAGGAGATTCCTGCACTACAGGTACGGAGCAATCACTTCCAGTCTCGGTCGATGGCGCCTGCGCCACACGCTCATGTAACACTGCCACACCTTTCGGACCCACACGTGCCCTGTCCTGAATGTACCATTTCCATTTAATCACGCTCGCCTCTTGAGCATGTCCAATTCGATGTGATTTCGGCGAACTCAAAACTCACTGCATGATAGGAATTTCAGGTCTCAAAATTACAGCATGACCTAAAGTCAATTGCTCGGTATCCACCAGAGCCCAATAACATGCAAGCAACTGTTTCTCAAAAGGTGAATAACGCTCACCAGCCTCAGGTAACTTTTTAGTCCAAAAACCTAATGGCACTTTTTGTCTGCCCTGCTTTTGCCATAAACTCCAATTGGCATACAGACCTTCCACAGACACATTCAAATCCACATCACCCTCGCCCAGAGGCCACAGATCCAAGGCGTACTGAATCGCTTCTTTCGCCAAATCAAAAGCATTCTGTTGTGGTTCACCCCATTCAAACGCATTCTTTTTACGAGTGACTCGATATAAGGGAGCCAAAATCTGACTCAAATGGGGAATATGTTGACGCCAAAAACCAAACAAGCCAATGAAACTCTGAGCTTCCTTCCTATTCCTCGGAACTGCAAAATCTAAAATTTTTCGTTTCACTTGTGGAATCACTTCTCTGTGACCTTCATGCCAATTGATGCCTAAAAATTTAACATTTTGGGATGGACCTTGTAACTTATCAGGATTAATTTCCCAACCTTTTGCACGTAAGCAGTCAAGGATCTGATCTAAATTGGTCTGGACCTGATCTTGTGTCTCACCTTGAATCAAAATGTCATCAATATAATGACACACCTGAATTTGCGGATGTACAGTCACTTCGGACAAATGTTCCGCCACCAGCCGGTGACAGATCGTAGGACTATGTACATAACCTTGAGGAAGACTTCTAAACGTCATTTGACGTCCATTCCATGTAAAACTGAATTGTTCCTGACACTCGGGGGCAATCGGAATCGAAAAGAAAGCATTAGCAATATCAATGGACGCATACCATGTACCTGGATGCTTCTGAATTCTTTGAATTAAAGTAACAATCTCTGGTACTGCAACAGTCAAACGAGGTGTGTGTTTGTTCAGCTCTCGATAATCAACAGTCATGCGCCAAGAATTATCACTCTTGCGCACAGGCCAAACGGGATTATTCCAAGCAGAGGTAACCGGAGTTATGACCCCTGCGTCAACCAAATCCTGAATTGCGGCACTAATTTCTTCATGACCACCTGGAATACGATATTGTTTCTGAGAAACCACTTTCGTAGCTTGGGAATCTTTATGGGGGGCATCCGTAAATGGCCAACCCGTACGGGTCTGGACGAAATGTAATGCTTAGTTCCAAATTGATAACAACCATCATCCAAATGCAAAGTCATTCCTTTCAAAATATCAATTCCAATTATATACTCCAAAAGCGGTACAACTAACACAGAATATTCTTTACGGGGAATCCTACCAATTTTCATCTCAAGTGTCATTGTCATTTGCACTGCGGGTGTCTCTTTTCCACCTAAACCAGTAATCGTGAAAAATTGTCCTTTAAATTTCTTAGATTTACCATGAATTAAAGTGGCCTCCGCTCCTGTATCTACCAATGCTCGGGCCCTTTGGATATTACGATGTTTCCAAAAAATTTCAATATCTACATAGGGTCTGTTGTCTCTGTGGGCCCACCTGCGTACTGGAGCTTGACCTATTTCCTAGTCATTTTTACTGTGGTCTGTCAACCAAGACAAGTCAGGATAAATACTCTCAGGTTTCTTGGGAATCAGAATGTCCTGTTCATACCCATCTCTATTACGAAATGGATTTTTGTCATTTTCATAGTACTGTGAATTACGATCAGAAAGCTTGTGACGATCCCCCCTTCTCCTCAACTCAGGGGAATAACCTCTGTCATCTCTGTGTCTGTTAGAAACACGATCATCTCTCCCCCTTTCTCTGTCCCCCTCTCTCACCCTTATGTTCTCACAACGAGGGGAAACATCACGTTCATAACGCCGGTCATCACGGCGATCAGCATCCACACGACGCCTCTCATCACCACTGTCATCGGAACCACGGTCACAATCATTCTTTCGCACACGTCGGGTACCCTCCTTCCGATCTAAACCACGCTTACGAAACATCTCCCATAAGTGATTATTAGGTTCGCCGTCAATGTCCTCCCTTTTCACACCATCAGCCAATAGTGCCAGAAACATATCACGTCTAGAGAATTTATAATCCCCAGCGGTACGACCCTCAGGTCGAGATTGTCTCTCAGGTTTAAACCATTCACCCAACTCACCAAGCTGACGAACAGATTCAAGCACCATAGACAAAGGATTGCCAGTTTGATTGATCAATAAAGTCATCATAACCTGCTTATAAGCAACAGGGGAAGAACGGATAATGCGATTGCGTACAGAAGATGTTAAAAGACCATCCAACAACCTGTCAGAAGTACTGAGAAAAATCGCAGTCTTCATCACTTCCTCCTTCAAACGTTGCGACGCATCGCCCAAAGTGTACCACGGCTTGTCATTGACAGGCCAATCAGATTCAGTAGGGTATTTATGGTTACAGCCATCATTCGCAAGCTGGAGCAAACTAATCTGGCCAGCACCATTATAATTCCGAAAATGATCTTGTACAGTAGAATCGGAACTCAAAGAGAAAAATTGTAAACAATCACCAGCATCAAGCATGATACCAGCAGCACCCAATTCATAAAGGCGCACCATCCATGTAAGCAAAGTTTCACCAGGCCGTTGTCGAAATCGTTGTAAAATGTCACTAACCTCCTGTTGAGTAAAATCTTCAATACTATCCAAATGAATACCATTCGGCATACCAGGAGCCTGTTGCAATTTGCGTTTAAAAACAGGGTGAGCAGAAACCTCCGGAAGAGCCTCCGAAGAAGCCCGGTCCTTAGATTTAGAAGAACAATCAGGGCGAGATACGTCATCAGAACGGGAAGAGCGACCACGGTCGCTAGAAATATCGTCTTTGTCACAAGAAGCAGATTTACAATCACGTCCGGAGCGAGAAGACTCGCGCTTGTCAGTCTCCTCAGCCGAGGAGCCAGAATCATTCGAATCCCAGATATTACCATCCCACTCATCGGGGTTCCAATCCAGTCCGGCTTTCGCCACGACCAGACGCACTTTCCGCGTAGAAACATGACCACGACGGTGTCTGTATTTATATTTCGCAATGCGCACTGCAGCCCTTTTGGCTATAGTTTGATAAGTCTCAAGTTTGTCGGCAAGCAATTTATTCTGACATCGCAAAAGAGTATGCGCATTCTGCACTTCAACAAACTTTTCTTCCATATCCACAAACCCCTTCTGCAATTTAACAAACTTTTCATGAAGCATTCTGTATGCAGTCAGCACAATCCAACCTCTGCGTCCTAAAATAGGAAGCTCATCACCCTTCACTACTGGAGCTTTTTGCAAGCAAGAAACCACATCAGCGGGCTCCGCCTGCTCCAAACAAGCAGTCCAATTCTCACTCAAACCAGTAGAATCAGCCCACTCACGGGCCAAGGCCTCGTAAGGCGTTGATTCCCAGCCGGGAATTTCAACAGGCAATTTGAAAGTAGATTTCGATTTTTTCGAAAACATTTTGACACACAAAAAATATATACACAATTATCAACAAAGAAAATACGTACGAGCCGAGCGCAAACCAACAAGATCAAAACAATACAGCGCACACAGGCTTCGTAAACAGTTTGTGACGCCAGATGTAACAACCGGATTTTTGGACAAGATGGAATCAGCTCCTAGGAGCCCCACTAACCCAGTCGGAAGGTAATCACCTCCCTCCTTAGAACATATTTACAATGGGTATAGGTATAGGTATGTACATCTCGTATGGGGGAAAATAGCAATAAACATGCATAAGTTTTCTACAATATCCTATTCATACCAGCTAGTCTCGCGGCCACTTAGGCCCAGACTAATCTACCCTGGGGCAGGTCTGATTATGTACCTTTACACACTGATCTCTCTCAGTGCTCACTCGACACGCAATCCGGCGTGCCTACACATGGGCCTGCAGTCCCAGTGCTCTCATTTACTTATCCGGTCCACAATCTGGCGGACCTCCACACTGTGTCCCCCCGGTGCTCTCATTCACTCACAACACGATCCACAATCCGGCGGATCTCCACACCGTGTCCCCCCGGTGCTCTCATTAACGCCGCGTACCAACGACGATCACTTTCCTATGAACACCTATGGAAGAAATCTCTCATTGTCTACTCAGGATAATGCTACGATAATAGAAATTAGTACTGCTTTCCAAATTGAAATATGTACCTTCTGCTCTTGGCATCAAACGTTCCCTCTCTCCCTCATTGCTCAGTCACTTCTTACCTGATCGGGATTCGCATCCGTTCATGCAAACAATGTCTGACTAGAAGACCAGGTTAACCTGATTGAACAAGAATACAAGGCATATGTCGGTTCACTAAGAACTGGGGTATTTTTATTACAATGATTATAAACACAATACTATACGATAGCATATATATTCTGCAAAGAAAAGTAAAAGGTTAGAATGTGCACTCTATAAGGGAAAGGGCGGAGGTCACCTTATTAACGTGGAGTCGGGGTTCGGCAGTCATCTAGGTTCCGTTCTCGTCTGTGTCTTGGCTCGTCTCGGAATCGCACCTTAGCAGTCACGAGTACACGTTTGCACCGCTATGCTCGATCTCCTCTGCTTCCCTCCAAGTCACTGGAACCTCTCTCGTTATTAGCTGCTGTCTCTCTGTGTCTCTGATCGCTCTGCACTACTTCTCCTTCAGTCTTTCTCAGAGAGTCTCAGTTTCATGATCTTTCTCGGACTTCAAAATGGTGACTGTCTGCCTGGAAATAATTAATGGCATAGATGCTAATGGATAGCTGCCGCCTACAGACTGACTGACTCATTGCCTAACACTTTCGCTAATATCGAAGCCTGTCCCTTCATGGAAAGTTACGGCCAGTAACCTGCCGCCCACCAAATTCTTGTACCTCCCCGTACCAAGGACACGCTCCCAGCCGGCCGGCCTGAAGTTGTGTCTTCGGAGTGGAGAAAAATACAGTCTTTCGATAAGGGCCAGCCTGAGCCGGTTCTCTCCAAGCGAACAACACCTCGAAACTAAAACATTACACTTGACCTAGAAAGCCTCTCAAGCTGCCGGGCAGGGAGCAAAATGGAGTCTCTCCCGTTTGAGGCCTACAAGGCCTGAAATAAGCATAACTCCATTGAAGGGATACTAACACTCTTGCAAAAGGACGGATCATCACTAATACTAATGAATCTATCCCCTAACTTAAGTTTATAAGCCCTGATCTAAAGAAAAGGGTACGAAAATGCACTACTGTGCCTTGTGGATAAGTCCTGTTTATAGTCCTAATCCTTGTACTAAAAGGGTAATAGGCTGGAGTCATCTTGCATCATTCTCCCTCCAAAGAGGGCCGAAAAAGTCTGTCATTACAGCCCCCAAGACCAGGATAAACCTGTTGCCCATGGCTGTCTTGGGGTAGAGTGGCCCCACAATGTGAATGCCCACCCGTTCAGAGGGGGAACTGACTACAGGGAAAGGTTGGAGAGGAGCCTTGTTCTTCCTTCCACTTTTCCCACTTGTCTGGCAAGTTTGACAAGTCACACAATGAGTATCTAAACTCTTCCGCATCCGGGGTCAATAAAAGTGGGTGACAAGTCTTTCAAAGGTCTTGTCCTGCTCCAGATGTTCAGCTAAAGGTACATCATGAGCCAAACCCAGTAGGAAGGCTCTGAAGCGCTGGGGTATCACCAGCACACGGGCTGACCCAGTCACAGCGGCCCTACAGGAGGTTGTTCTCCCTGTAGATCTGAGGTTCCGTGACGATTTGAACCCGTGTTTTCAGTATTGTCGGAAATACATAATATTGGTATCAGCGAACCGCAAATGATCCATTTAGCATATCCTGGTGTTTTCGCTACGCTACGAGCAAGAGTACTCCTGTAACAAACACATTTCTGATCTACCCATGGCATCCATCTTAGATCATGGCAGCCATTTTGTGTTTCTTGCCCTCACATACGCAATAACCTCTGATCACTTCATTTCGATTAAGGACACGTAGCCTTAGCCGGCGATTCACCTCTTTAGTGACACGTGCACCTTGGAACAGAACACGCTGTAGCTGCATGACTCGACAAAGGCTGCCTCCTCTGCCCAAGGCCAGTCCTGCTATACTGGTTCTTGTGGTCGTTGGCCTGATCATGATTAGGCGGCCGAAGCCGGTAGCCTTGCCCATTTACAACCTACAAACATCCCTTATCCTGCTTTTCTATCTTCTGCACCTGGCTCTGCTCCTTTCCTTCTGGGCCTTTATTAGGGGGAGGTAACGAAATTTACGATGAGGCGGTCCGGGTCTTGAATGAAAAGTTGACATAAGATTATGATGGAAAAGTGGGAACCCCTCGTTCGTAATGTTTTGACATCAGATATTGTCGACGATTCCCGTGCAACGCCAAATATTTATTGTTTAGGACACAAAGGTTTGGGAATGTACTAACATGTGAAGAATTTGCCTGAAGCCCAATTTTTAGTATATAAGGAGCAACCCTCTTTGTACAAATCGAACAGGCTCCTAGACACTGCCCATGCGTAGTTTCTGTGACTTCTGTGTCCCTGCAGTAATAAACCTTTGGTCTTTGACGCCACCATCGAGAAGCCCGTGTTTCTGTTTATTTGTGCACCAAGACAGGTGGAACTCCGGGGTCTTCGGGTGTTGTTCCCTGACACCTCTGGACGGAACCAAAAAGTCCAGAACTCCAATTGGCGCCCAACGCGGGGCGACGTCATTCGGTACCGGTCCAAAAGCCTGAAGAGTTCGAGAAGCTTCGTGTGAAGATTCCTGAGGGAGGCGCCCCACTTCATCGATCCCGGCATATCGCAAAAGTGGCCCGACGTTCTCTTCCACGAGGGTTCCCGTTCAGGACGGCTGCAGTGGGCCGTTGCCTTGACCGTCGCCCTGTCTTGGACCCGAGGTGCAGTCCTTAGTACGGCGAAACGTGACGGGTTTCTCCTTGGTGACGTCTTCAGTGCCTCAGTTAAGTATTTAGTGGTTGCTAGCTGGTTATTTCGTGAGGGTTGTTAAAAATCCTTTTTGGTTCTTAGTTTGGTTTGGTTTCGTAAGATTATCACTGGTTGTTCTGGTTACGATAATCTATTTGGTTTGGTTTGGGTATCGATACATTTGTTCGCTTTTGGTAGGCCTAAATTCTTGGTTCGAGTGCACAATTCTGTTCGTGTTTTTGTTTGTTCTGTGTTCCGGATTACAAAATGGTAAGTCGGAAAAATTGTATGTTGTCGTGTTTTGGTTGCAACAGTGATTCACGATTGGAGGACTCATGTCTGGTTCCTCCGATTGGGACTCCGTTATATGATCTTTATTGTAAGCATGGTGTGGGTCCTATATCTTATAATGAGGTATGGGTCCGCTACACTGAGAAAGATGGTGTCCTTAGTTGGCCACTGCATGGTAGTTTTGAACCCGAAATCCTTGACAATCTAGAAGTGAAATTGTTTAAGAAGAAAGCCCGGCCGGCAATGTTTGATTCTTTCCGTTACTGGCGAAAAGAATCTAAACAGAGAGAGATTAAAAGGTTGAAAAAAGAACAGAAAGAGCAAGAGTTAACTTTAGAACAAGCGGCTAAGCAGCTGCAAGATAACGAGTCTGAGAAGGCAATGGAGATAGCCACTAGAGAGCGAAACTTAGCGATAGATAAATGCTATCCTGCCTTGCCATCGAGTACGACTAGGATAGTAGAGGATTCCGAAAACGATCCTCTGTTGTCTTACTTGTTACGGTCACCACCACCGTATGCACAGGGTATTACGGCTCCACCTGTACCAAATGTTCAATTGCCGGTTGCTGGACAACCTGGTATTCCTGCTCCTGCCCCTCAGAATCAAGTTCCTGTACCTCCTATAGTTAATGTGAACGTTCCTACGGCACCTCCTCTTCCTGGGTTGCCGACTTCTCTACCTATACCTGTATCGCTTACACCTACAGTTTCACAAGCTATCTTCCTCGATACTCCTACTGTCCCGCTATCTGTTCCAACTGCTACTGTGTTCTTTGCATCTGCCAGTATGTTGACTCCGCTTTCTGTTCGTCGAAAAATCACTGATTCTGTTTCTAGCATTCTATCTCCTTTCTATAAATCTTTAATTAAGACTCCTACTTCTGACTCCGTACAAAGACGTAGTCAGCTCCCAAGTACTGAGGAACGGGGAATATTAGATTCCATGGCTCTCAGATGGATTTCGAAAAGTAGAAGATATAGCACGAGAGATGTACTAGGTACATTTATGCAGTGGAATGAACCAACGCAACGATATGCCTTTGACGAGATGTGCTCTCTTTTACGTGAGGAACTAGAAGAAGATGACTCTGAATTGAATTTAGAAGACTTAATTAAGGTTCAGAAAGAGTTTGCTGCAGGAATGATAGTAGGTCAAAATATAAAAGAAGCGATGGAACTGATTTTAAGTTATAGGAATGATCCATCACTTCGTTCACCGAGAGACTTAGAGAAAGGTAGTACGAAGCAGAATCGACAATATCCAATGAGGGAGGTTCCTCCGATTTGGCGTGATGCTGTGCAAGCTGATGCAGTCCGTGGTATTGCAGCCGCTCCGGCGCAATTCCAAAGAGTGTGGATACACATTCCGTGGAAGCGAGCCGAAGTGTTAGCAGTGAAACAGGCCTTGCCAGACCCGCGTAAGAATCCTGCCGGATACTATAAAGAGTTAGCGCAAACAGTTGAGGCCTGTGTAATGAATCTGGCGGACATTGACATGTTATTTGGCAATGTAGTTCCGCAACCAATTTGGGCTAAAATTCGTAAAGAGAATCATCCAGTTGCCCTATGTGGTGATTGGGCAGTTATCATTGCAGCGGATGGTCAGCAAATAGGTGGTTCCAAACCCGAACCTCTAATTGCTAATCTTCCAGGTAGGATAATCGACTTAATGAAGACTCTGATGCCCGCATTGCGTGTTAATTGGGACAAGTTGGCCGCATGCAGGCAAAAGAAAGACGAAAGTGTCTCCGACTTTTTCACGAGGTTCGAAGAGACTTTTGTAGATCATAGTGGTCAGGATATGAGCACAGAAGGAGGACAGAGATTGTTTGTCGATAAATTCGTACATAATTTGCTACCTGAGCTATGCAATAAATTAAAAGATTCCGAGAGTGCGTGGGCTGTCTCTACAACTGCGCAAATACTTGCAACTGCACACTATTATGAAAATAGGGATAAAGAGGAGAAAGAGAAATCAGATAAGAAAACGAAAGACTTAAAGACTAAAGTTCTTTTGCAGCAGACATATCCACCTCGCATGAATCAGACTAATACACAGCAAGGATCGTATCAAAGGGCAGATTATAGTTCACCTAGGCCACAATACCAGTGGAATCAGTGTGCGTATTGTAAGAAAGAGGGTCATTATAAAAATGAGTGTCCAGTCTTAGCGCAAAATAACGCAGCAGCAGCTCAGAGAGGTCGTGGTGGTTTTGTGCAGAATTCTAGAGGTCGAGGACGAGGTGCTATGCCTCCACAGACGAATGATCGCCCTTCCAATCACTTTGATCAACGAAATGGACAGTCTGCCCAACAAAATAGATCTCAACAGTATCATGTTGAAGACTATTGTGAAAATGATGAGGGATTTCAACAAAATGAGTACTAGGACAGCCATGGACAGAGAGAGGGAGTAGTATCAGTTCCAGTGGATCAGAGTGGGCCTTATGTCGCAGTAGCAACATCAGGTGTAGTCGAACCGTTTCTGTTGGATACTGGTGCCGCAAAAAGTTCGATAATGCATGCAAAACTCCCTGGCGCACCTTTGTCCGGCTTAACAAATGTTTCTGTAGGTTTTTCAGGCGCCCCTGTTTACAACCCCGTATCTGGTCCTTTAGCTATTTCTGTTGGACCGTGTCAATTGAAAGCACCCCTGATTTTGACGACAGGTTGTAATGAAAATCTGCTTGGTTTAGACTTGTTAAAACGCCTATATGCGACATTGTACTGTTCTCCGGAAGGAGTACAGCTTACGTTGGGTAAAAGAATCACCTCTCCGATGTACTTGTCAATGGATGCACTCCCGCCAGAGCTGCGTTCACTCCCTGATACTCTTTGGGCGACTGGTCCTAATGATGTAGGCCTTTTAGAAATACCACCATATGTAGTCACTTTGAAAGCAAATGTAAAATTTCCACGAATTCCTCAATACAGGATCTCTAATGAAGGTGAACGTGCACTTTTACTGATTGTGCAAGATTTGATTAAGAAAGGTGTGGTTGAAGAAACTAGAGGAAATGTCTGTAACAGTCCTGTATTACCGATTTTGAAACGAACTGATCCTACAAAGCCTCCAGTATATAGGTTTGTTATAGACCTCAGAGAAGTTAATAAAATTGTGGTTCCGCAGTTTCCTGTGGTTCCAGACATTACTGCCTTGTTAACGTTGATTCCTGCAACAGCTACATGGTTTTCAGTCATCGACTTGAAAAACGCCTTTTTTAGTATTCCAATAGCCGAAGAAAGCAGAGATATTTTCGGCTTCTGTCTAGGAGGTCGAAGCTTCAGATTTAAACGCGCTCCACAAGGCTATTGTGAGAGCCCATCCATTTACAGTCAGGCATTAAAAAGTCAGTTAGATTCCTTTGTACTTCCTCCAGGTTCTGCTCTAGTACAGTATGTAGATGACCTTCTAGTGGCTGCCGACGACAAGGAAACTTGCAAAGCAGCTACAATTTCATTATTGCATCATTTGTCTAAATTGAATCACAAGGTATCACCTTCGAAAATGCAATATTGCTGCCAAGAAGTGACCTACCTAGGTCATCTCTTGTCAAAGGAGGGAAGGAAGTTGACCCCAGAGAGAATAAAAGCAATTACGCAGATGAGTGTTCCTCGCACACAGAGAGAAGTGCGTGCCTTTTTAGGTATTACCTCTTACTGTAGGCAGTGGATCCCAAATTTTTCTCTTTTAGCAAAACCGTTGGTAGCTTTGACTGGGAAAAATGTTCCGAGTCCGGTGCCATGGTCTGCTGAATGTCAGGAGAGTTTTTCTGAGTTACGAAATGCACTTTGTTCAGCTCCTGTATTGGGCACACCCGATTACAGCAAGCCATTCACGCTCTATGTTCATGAGAGAGAAGGTTGCGCGTTGAGTGTTCTGACACAGAAATTTGGTGATAAACATCGCCCTTGTGCGTATTTTTCATCAACATTAGATCCGGTAGCTAGAGCGTTACCTAGTTGTTTGAGAGCTACAGCGGCAGCTGCGGCTTCCATTCGACAATCTGCTGGTTTGGTGATGAATAACATGCTAGTGGTCATGGTTCCTCATGCTGTGGATACACTCATGAACAGAACCAAGACACAACACCTTACCAGTGCGAGATTATCTGGCTACGAGCTGACATTGCTAGCGAGTCATATTCAGATCAAAAGATGCAATGTATTGAATCCAGCAACACTGTTGCCGGCTAATCAAGAGTCGAGTGATTCCGAACCCCATGATTGTTGTTTCAGAACCGAAGAAGAGACAAAAGGACGAATTGATTTAAAAGACACCCCATTGTCAGATCCGGATGGCACGTTGTATGTTGATGGGTCATGTTTTAAATTGGAGAATGGTGATGTGACTGCTGCTTATGCAGTAACGACTTTGAGGACGATTGTGGAGACTGCAAGAGTGAGTCAGAATTCTGCCCAAGCTGCAGAGTTAATCGCTCTAACAAGAGCGTGTGTTCTAGCTAAGGGAAAGAGAGTGAATGTGTTCACAGATAGTCAGTACGCGTTTGGCGTGGCCCATAGTTTTGGCCGTTTGTGGAAAGAAAGAGGTTTCATTACGTCCCATGGGACTAAGATTCAACATGGTCAGTTAGTTAACGACTTGTTGGAATCTCTAACCTTGCCGACTGAAGTTGCGATTGAGAAATGCAGTGCGCATAAAGCAATCATGGATGATGTTGGTCGTGGGAATGCTTTTGCTGATGAGACTGCTAAACAGACAGCTAGAAATATGATGAGTAGAATGTATGTTGCAACGTCTGCAAGATGGATTTCCGAGTCTGGAATGTGTGAGGATACAGTGGAAAGTGTGAAAGAGATTCAGAAAGAGGCAACTGAGGAGGAAAAACGTGCATGGAAAGAAAGTACGGGCAAGTTGGATTCGAGTGGGTGTTGGATTGACTTGTCGGAACAACAGCGTTGGATGTTGCCTGATGCGTATGTGCTTGCAGTGGTGACAATGGCACATGGAGTAGCGCACATAAGTTCTAAAGGAATCTGTAAAATGTTGGCCCCAGTCTGGAAGAATGATGGGATTAGTAAATGTGCAGAGAGAGTGGTGAAAAATTGTATGGTATGCCTGATGCATAATCCTGGCAAGCGAACTCCTACTCCTGCTGGTCACTTCGCTCCACCCTCTTGCCCCTTTGAAGTGATTCAGTTAGACTTCATTCACATGGATCGGTGCAATAACTTAAAATACGTCCTGGTGGTAGTTTGTGCTTTTTCCAGATGGATCGAAGCATATCCACTAAAGGACAATACTGCCCTATCAACTGCCAAAATTCTTCTCAAAGAATATTTCCCTAGGTTTGGAATGCCACGGATTGTATGGTCAGATAACGGAAGTGAGTTTATAGGGAAAGTTATGCAGAGTGTGTGTGCCGGTTTAGGTATTAAGCAAAAATTTCACAGTGCAAACCATCCCCAGTCTGCTGGTTTAGTTGAGGGTTACAATGGCACCCTCAAACTAAAACTTGCTAAAATACAGGCATCCACGGGTTTATCATGGCCAGACGCACTACCCTTGGCTTTGTTATCGACGAGAGCGACTGTACATTCTAGAGTAGGGCTTAGTCCTTACGAAAAATAGTTTTTGGTCGTACCGCTAATGTTTGGGGAGTGCCTAGGCCAAAAGAATTTTGTTCTCTAGAATACCCAATGTTGATTGATTACCTTTACGACTTGACTGCTAAATTGAGTCTTATTCACCAACAGGTTTTCGATGCATTGCCAAAGCCTCCGGAGAGTCCAGGTCATCAGCTAAAACCCGGCGACCACGTTGTGGTGCGCAATTTTGCGAGGACGAAGAACCTTCAGCCCAAATTTGTTGGACCCTACCAAATTCTGCTAACGACGAGAACTGCTGTTCGTGTGGCTGGTCGCAAGCACTGGATACATGCAACTCATGTCAAACGTGTGCCCCTACCACTTCCTTACGACAACTGGGTGAAGAAGGGAATTGGTGCCTCTGAATTCGAGCAAACACCCAAGTTCATCCCTTTCAGCGATGCCGAATTGATAACTGACACTCCGAACCCTGACTCTCCTCCTGAAACTACTTCTTTGACTCCTGAACACTTGCCCTCTGCATCAGAAGAAACTTTGCCATCTGCGAACTTGAACATTGCAAACTCTGTTGACAACACACTGTTTCCTGATCAAACGGTTCCTGCAAAACTAAGATACAACTTACGATCTCGTAATATGGACAAATAAAGCAGGAAACTGCCTATTGTGATATTTGAAATTTTGAACTTTTGCCTTCAGCCAGGAAGTTTGCTA
This sequence comes from Lissotriton vulgaris, assembly GCF_964263255.1. Classification (NCBI taxonomy): domain Eukaryota; kingdom Metazoa; phylum Chordata; class Amphibia; order Caudata; family Salamandridae; genus Lissotriton; species Lissotriton vulgaris. The sequence continues at coordinate 197,312,756 of NC_141697.1, forward strand.
TTGTTTTATTGTTTTTAAAATTGCCTTGCCGTCTGGGTAGCCGTAGGGTCGTGGCTGTGTACCTAGTTGAATCTGCGGGGGTCTGACACAAGGTCGATCTTTCTGTTGGTTCTGGTAACTCCCAGGGCTGATAGAGGCATTTTCATCTACGTACACATCATCAGTGGTCGCGAGCGGATTGTAGAAGATGGAGCTTCCTGCGCTGCAACGAGAAAATGTGATTTATGTTCGCAGAAACAGACTTTACAGAATCCTTCATAGTAAATGTTTTCTGATGCAATGTGCTATTACATTTTTAATTGTTTTGATAACATTGGTGGGTGGAATCATTTTTGGTATAAACTTAATCTTTGTGCCAGTAACTACAGTACCTCCCCTTGATCCTGTTTCCTCTACTGTTTCTCCTATGCACTCTTTTCACTCGTTTCCTGAACATGAGCAAGCTCGACGCTCAGAATTCATTAATAACACTTTCGTACAGCTCTTGCACCAACACCAACTAGTAGTTAACACTACAGACTGCTGGGTGTGTGGCTTGATACCCCACACTATGGATAAAGGCATTCCCTACCTGGTTTTGCCTTTTAGCTATAATGGATCATTTCAGGCCTTTCAAACCATCTTTGCTTATGCCCTTGAAACCTATCCTCCGCGTCCACCACGTTCCACTAAATATAACTCTGCCAACAAAGCTTTAGTCCAGGGAATTATTGACATGATCAAGGACGTCAATAATACTCCATCTTACCCTAGAGACGAATTGCGAGTATATTTGAGTTGGAACTCTTCAGAGTATCGCCTTAGTTTGGGAGAAAGCAAGCGTAAAAGCTCAACTCCAATCTGGGTCGTACCTCACCGAGGTCAGGTCTGTTTGCAAGGAAATGGGAGAAATCCGAGAGCTCAGCTAGGGAGGAGTGAGTGCGTAGAGACTTACGTGTTTCCGTCTAACTCTTCCCCTGCTTTTCTTACTGCTAGGGGTACCTACTTCATCTGTCAAGACAGAGCGTATACATGGTTGCCTGCTGACTTTTCAAGTTCATGTTATATTGCTCGATTGTTACCTCCGACATACACTGCTTCTTCTGACTACCACAAAACCAGAGTAGCAAGAGGTGTTTTCAGCAAGGAAGACACCACTGGTCAGGAAGCTGGAGACTTCTTCAAAGGCTTCCTTCCGTTCTGGGGGCCTATGGCCAATAGTAGAAACATACGACAGCTAACACGGGTAGTTGAATCTACTATTACTGAAACTGCTGGTGCCCTTAGCAATTTGACAGCTGAGCTTCAGGCGGATAGACTCATGACGTTGCAGAACCGTATGGTTCTAGACGTAATACTTGCAGATCGAGGTGGGGTATGCAGAATGATCCAATCGAGCTGCTGTGTCTTTATTCCCAATAATGCTCCAACAGTCTATAAGGCGATCTCAAAGCTACACAAGATTTCCGACTCTATACACGTAGACAAGGGAAACTGGTCCTTCATGGAGTGGTTTTGGACTCTGATATCAGCGTGGGGGTGGAAGGTTCTGATGGTCATTGGTGTCATCTTAGTATTCCTATTCTCATGCTGCCTGATTATCCAGTGTGGTCCTGCTCTGTGTAGTCTTTGTGCTGCAACCTGTTTTAGGAAACCACCTGCGTTTGGAGAAAAGGCACGAGAAAGGATGATGATACAACAGCATGTCACTGACCTGATGAGCATAGAATTAGACTCTGACATAGATTGAGTAATTGCCTATGTAAGGGCAAAAGGAGGGTCTGAGGTTCCGTGACGATTTGAACCCGTGTTTTCAGTATTGTCGGAAATACATAATATTGGTATCAGCGAACCGCAAATGATCCATTTAGCATATCCTGGTGTTTTCGCTACGCTACGAGCAAGAGTACTCCTGTAACAAACACATTTCTGATCTACCCATGGCATCCATCTTAGATCATGGCAGCCATTTTGTGTTTCTTGCCCTCACATACGCAATAACCTGTTATATCCTGATCATCTCTTTCCCTGCTGCTCAGCCTGTGTGTGTGATGTCATTAGAATGTTCCTGTGTGCATGGTTTGAATGTGTGGTCAGTTTGATTGAGTGGGCTGAGCAGCTGGATGCTGCTCCCGGTGGGGCCTCCTTTTTACCTTCCTTATTACCAACTTTTAACCAATAAATACCTACTTAAGAATACCAACGTCTACTGGATCTACTTACCTAATTAAGTACTTTTATGAATGCAATATAACCTCTGATCACTTCATTTTGATTAAGGACACGTAGCCTTAGCCGGCGATTCACCTCTTTAGTGACACGTGCACCTTGGAACAGAACACGCTGTAGCTGCATGACTCGACAAAGGCTGCCTCCTCTGCCCGAGGCCAGTCCTGCTATACTGGTTCTTGTGGTCGTTGGCCTGATCATGATTAGGCGGCCGAAGCCGGTAGCCTTGCCCATTTACAACCTACAAACATCCCTTATCCTGCTTTTCTATCTTCTGCACCTGGCTCTGCTCCTTTCCTTCTGGGCCTTTATTAGGGGGAGGTAACGAAATTTACGATGAGGCGGTCCGGGTCTTGAATGAAAAGTTGACATAAGATTATGATGGAAAAGTGGGAACCCCTCGTTCGTAATGTTTTGACATCAGATATTGTCGACGATTCCCGTGCAACGCCAAATATTTATTGTTTAGGACACAAAGGTTTGGGAATGTACTAACATGTGAAGAATTTGCCTGAAGCCCAATTTTTAGTATATAAGGAGCAACCCTCCTTGTACAAATCGAACAGGCTCCTAGACACTGCCCATGCGTAGTTTCTGTGACTTCTGTGTCCCTGCAGTAATAAACCTTTGGTCTTTGACGCCACCATCGAGAAGCCCGTGTTTCTGTTTATTTGTGCACCAAGACAGGTGGAACTCCGGGGTCTTCGGGTGTTGTTCCCTGACACCTCTGGACGGAACCAAAAAGTCCAGAACTCCAGATCCAATGTGATCCAGACTGATCACCTGCTGCCTGGTTTGTGGCCTGTTGCCTCAAACCCACAAGAGAAGGTCACTTCTTCTGTTCTGCACAAAATCCATCCCTGGAGGGACCTCCTTCTTGCTGCCAATGTGTCAGCTCAGGTAGGTCCCCCAGTGCAGCAATTTGCTCCCCTGTAGGTTCCAGGGCATTCCCCTTAAGGTCTGCCTCCTCTTGGACTGTGGGAACAATGGGGGCTGGTTTCCCACGCCCCCTATCTCTTCTCTTTAAGGCAGGTCCCTGGGTCATATTTTCAGGCTCCGGGATCTCTTGAACACCCTTGGCTGCCATAGACTGAGTGGTCACACAAGCCCACTCAGGCAGACCCAACATCTCTAAATGATCCTTCTTCTCCACCTTATTGACACCAAGTGGCACTTGACAGCCTTCACACTGGCTCCGGTGTCTCTAAGAGCTTCCACACTATGGCCATTGATGGTCACCCACTGCCTGTACTTTCTAGTGTTACGAGGCAGCTGAGTTTTTGGGACCATCTCAATGTCTCCAAATGAGACAAGGGACATTTCTGCGGTCCCACCCACCTTGGGCACCCATCTCCTCCCCACCCAGGGCTACACGGGCAATCTGACGGGGTGGTGCATGGGATGGCACATACTGACCCTTTTGGGGACACTGGGGATCATACCAACGGTGTCCCACCTGTTTACACTGACATCAGGTAACAGGCCCCCTATGAACAGGTTTACCTGTCGGGGTTCTGACGTCTTCTCAGGGGGAGGCTGGGAAACCTTACCTTGGTTCCCTTGGGAATTACTTTGGGGCCCTTTCTGGAACTCTCTGTGTACCCTTGTCCCCTCCACTCTTCTGCTGGGTACCCTGCCCACCTTTGGCAGAGTCTCCCACAAGACCCTTGAAGACCCTGGTACTGACCCAGTAGTCCGCCTCCTCAGCAATCTTCCTAGGGTTAGTTAGCTTGCTATAAATAAGGTGCTGGCGTAGCTCTGGAAAACAATTGGCAGACAAGTGCTCCCTGGCAATCAAATCATAGAGCGCTCCAAAATGATCCACTTTGCTACCCCTCACCCAACCATCCATAGCTCTGCAAAGGAAAGATACATATTCTACCTAAGTGGTTCCCGCCAGCTTCTTACAATTCCTGAACCTCTGTCTATAGAGTTCTGGAGTCAAACCATATCTTTTCATCAGTGCTTCCTTCATGTGGGCATAAGACATCCTATTCTCAATGGACAGGTCTAACAAAGTATCCCTCCCCTCACTCACAAAGCGGCCCCACGACCCAGCTCCCCAATCCTTGTCAGAGACCCGGTGGGCCAATATTGCTATTTCATAGGCTGCAAACCACTGCCCAATATCTTAAATTTAATTGAAATCTTTGATGACATCCTTGGGAATAAATACCCTGTCTTCTGAAGGCACAGATGGTGCACTTCCACCAGAGGGATTGATCTCTAAGCTCTTTGCCTTGATCTCTACCACCCTCAACATCCTCTCATGTTGCATTCTCATTTTCTCCCTCTCCAAGTACAATCTGTTATTCTCTGCTTCCCTCTGACTCTCCATCTTAAGCTTAGCCATCTACTGCTTGTGTGCCCTATTTCTTTCCCTATCTTCCAAATCTCTGGGGGACAGGTCTTTGGAAGAGATACTACAGTGCCTTTTGGTAGTCATCCTTTATAGAAATCCCTGGTGTAGCAACTTTTAATTTCTTGCAGAGATGCTTAAGATATTAATTTGTGAGTATGATATAATACCAACGAATAATGAGACATTGAGTCAAATAGCCACATATGTATGAAATGTAATGTAAATAATGCTTTTCATATACGTGAATGATGAAGTACTTCGACATTGTAAGATGGCCGCTGCATAGCAATGAATGAAATTGAAATGCCCTTTTTTTATGTCTGTTTTCTATCACGTGACATGGTGTCATGGAGAAACTTTATGTAAACACAGAAAATGTCTCAGTCAGTCAACACTGACGAAGGCGGCAACGCCGAAACGCGTTTGTTGACTTGGCATATGTGAAACACTATGAATAAATATGGCAACAGGACTACAAAGAATGGCTGGAGTTTCCTTAAGGATTTGAGCGGTACCACTTGCAATCATCCCCTGAGTGATCATCTTATTTGAATTGTGTTATTAATTTGAAGTCTGCTGCACCCCGGGAAGACCTGGCGTGGTAGTTTGGGCTGAACTGTTCCCATGAGGAACAGGGTCAAGACTGTTTTGCATATGGCTGGGTATGAACTTGGGTGGAGAAGTGAGCTAAAGAAAGATGATAGATTCAACCCAGATCTGTGACTCGGTCTGAGTGTCTGTTTGGAACATTTTAGTGCTCCGTCCATCATCTCCTTGTGTTTGATTTGTTAATTCCAAGTTGGCAAGTTATGCACAGACATGGATCTCTTACGCACTTTGCCACTGGATTCAAGCTAGCCTGGCTGATAAGGGGTCTTACTCTGAAACTGGTCCCAGGATGCTTGTTTCAGTCCAGTAAAGATGTGGCTTTCCAGTTTGGGCTGGGCTGATCCCACGAGGAACAGGGGGAATATGGCTGGGTCTGAACTAGGGTGGTAAAGTGAACTAAATAATTATGATGGATTCAACATCAGTCCTGTGACTAGGGGGGCGAAGGAGTGTCTGATAATGTTCAGTGTTCCGTACAGTATCTACCTGTATTTGCTTTGTTCGCCCTAAGTTGGCAGGTCATGCTCAGACGTGGGTCCCTTGCTCAATGTGCCACTGAAGTCAAGCTAGCCTGGCTGATAAGGGTTGTTACCCCGTAACCTGTTTGGGATGAACTGTTCTCATTAGGAACAGGGTCAAGACTAATTTTCAGATGGCTGGGTCTGAACTGGGATGGCGAAGTGAGCTAAAGAATGATGATGGACTCAAACATGAACTGTGACTGGGGTTGAGTGTCTTTAACGTTTCAGCGCTCTGTCCATCATTTCCTTGTGTTTGCTTTGTTTGCCCTTATTTGGCAGGGTATTCCCTGATGTGGGTCCCTTGCTCACTTTGCCACAGGATTCAAGCTAGCCTGGCTGATGAGGGCTAATGCCCCGAACATGATCCCAGGATGCTTGTTTTCAGACCAGGGAAGACCTGGCTTGGCAGTTTGGGCTGGACTATGCCGATGGGGAACAGGGTCACAACTGCTTTGCATGTAGGTGGGTCTGAACTGGGGTGGCGAAGTGAGCCAAAGAATGATGATGGGTTCTACCCAGATCTGTTTCAGCACTCCATCCGTCATGTACATTTGTTTGCTTTATTTGCCCTAAGTTGGCAGGGTATGTCCAGACATGGGTCCCTTGCTCACTTTGCCACTCGAATCAAGCTAACTTGCATGATGAGGGCTGTTACCCATAATCCTGTCCCAGGATGCTTGTTTCCAGTCCATGGAAGACCGGGCTTGGCTGTTTGGGCTGTACTGTTCCCATGAGGAACATGGTCAAGGCTGATTTGTATATGGCTGGCTCTGAACTGGGGTGGCAAAGTGAGCTAAAGAATGATGATGGATTCAACCCAGATCTCTCACTGAGGGTGAGTGTTTGAAAGGTTTCAGTGCTTCATCGACCATCACCTTGTGTTTATATTGTTTGCCCGAGGTTGGCAGGTATGTCCAGATAAAGAACCCTTGCTCACTTTGCCACTGGATTCAAACTAGCCTGGCTGATGAGAGATGTTACCCTGAAACCCATCCCAGGATGCTTGTTTCCAGTTTAGGGATGACCTGGCTTGGCAGTTCAGGCTGGACTGTTCCCATGAGGAGCAAGGTCAAGAATGATTTGCATATAGCTGTGTCTGACCTGAGGTGGCAAAGTGAGCTAAAGAATGATGATGGATTCAACCCAGATCTGTGACTGGGGGTGTTTGAAAAGTTTCAGTGCTCCATCCATCATCTCCTTGTGTTTGCTTTGTTTTACCTAAGTTGGCTGGGTATGCCCAGATGTGGGCCCCTTGTTCAATTTGCCACTGGATTCAAGCTGGCCTGGCTGATGAAGGGTGTTACCCTAAACTGGTCCTAAGATGGTTGTTTCTGGTCCAGGAAAGACCTAGCTTGCCAGTTCGGGCTGGACTGTTCCCATGAGGAGCAGGGTCAAGACTGATTTGCATATGGTGGGTCTGAACTGGGGTGGCTAAGTGACTGAAAGAATGATGATGGATCCAACCCAGATGTACTTGTTTGATATAAATGTTGGAAAGAAGCAATTAAAAATGGCAACCCTTAACGACTAAGAACTACACTACATAACTCTTGAAAATCATTATTCCGTAAAGGTCACCTGATTAAGGGGCACAAACCTCCAACCACAACTCGAATCAACCCAGATCTATGACTGAGGGTGATTGTCTGAAAAAGTTTCAGCGGTCCGTCTATCATCTCCTTGTGTTTGCTTTGTTCAACATGAATACAGGCCTACCACTGTAGCCAGGCTGATACACTTTAAAACCTGCAAATCGACCTGTGGTATTGAACTCTTTTTGAAAAAGGGAAACTTTTATTTATTTCAAATTTTAATGTCACTCTTTTGTAAGCCTTGTAGCCCACAAGGCAGTGTACATGGTATTTAATAGTAAGACATGTAGAAATGTAAGGATATTTTCCCTATAGCAAGGACGGCTGGCTCAGAAAAATGCTGGAACTGGAAGATGATAATACATATGGACTCTGCTATCACTGGATTCAAGCCAGCTAAAAATATCAATAACCCAATCTTTAAAAAATAAAAATAAAACACAAACTCAATGACAATCTCTAAAGATGAATCTGAGTGATGTTTTTTGGACTTCTAATGTGAATTCAAATGAAAAACGTTGTCTAGCCACACAATGAATGGCTAGAACAAACATACCAAAGATCCACAAAAGAAAAAAGAAACAAGAGCAGGAAAAGATCAAAGCCAGCATACTTCCACCAGTAGGACAGAACAAGTGAAGATGCGAAACCCAAAATTAGAAAAAAATAGAAACTGGGTGTTCTGTGCTGAAAAGAAAGAATAGTCCTAAAACAAATGAAATAGAATCAAAATACTAGAGATGGGCGGAGCTCATGAGTTGTGGTATGCCAATTCCACTGAGTTGGATAAAAACTCAATGAGATTCAGCGGAGTTCTGTTTACTCCTAGAGCCGACAAACATGTCACACTAGTGGGACTAATCAGTGAGGTCAATGCACTCTTGGGTGTGCAGTGGACCACTCTCCTCCGGTTCACACCCTGTAACATGTCTGTATTAGGGGTGGGCAGAAAACTACGCTCTGACAGTGTAGTTGATGAAGCCAGCCACACCTGCTCCCCGGGCCCGGTCCCACCTTCCGAACCCTAGCCAGGCCGGGGAGAGCCTCCCCGGGCCCCGGTGGAGCCCCGTCCCCAGCACCCGGACACTCTGATGGCTTGAAGGACGGGGGCTCATGCACCCTGGGGCCGGCCGGACGGAGCTCAAACCCCGGGCTCCGGTCCCAGCTTCCAAACCCTAGACAGGCCGGGAAGAGCCTCCCCGGGCCCTGGTGGAGCCCCGTCCCCAGCGCCCGGACCCTCTGATGGCTTGCAGGATGGGGGGCTCACGCGCCCCAGGCCCGGCCGGAAGGAGGTCAAGCCCCAGGCCCGGTCCCACCTTCCGAGCCCTAGCCAGGCCAGGGAGAGCCTCCCAGGGCCCCGGTGGAGCCCTGTCCCCAGCGCCCGGACCCTCTGATGGCTTGCAG